>NC_073691.1:47767407-47786365 GCF_029784155.1 Uranotaenia lowii
CCGCAATGCACGTATACCAACCTTCATCGGCGTGGGTCACATTCTCGATTGTCAGTATTTCGGGATTGTCAAAGTTACGCTCGAGTATAGAAATGTTTTCGGGTATTTTGGGTTGCATCGGATCTGTGATGTGGAACTTCACCCACTCAATGTGAGGCTCTAATTTGGAAATGGTTCGGCACTCGAATGTGGCCGTGCTATTGACCAGAACGGTGATATTCGTGAGAGAACCTTCCTCTATGTACGGCCTGGTAGGAAAACGATCTTTGACCATAAGCTTGGTAGTGAAGCTTATGCATCCGAAGCTGTTGCATACGTTGCAGGTGTAGGTTCCCGAATCCTTGACAACCAGATCTTCCAACACGATCGACCACCGGACATACTTCACCACGCCCATGTCACGGGAAATATTCTTATAGTCCTTAGTCCAGATAATGTTTGGCAGGGGATTGCCATCGGCAGCACATCTCAAACGAACCATATTTCCGGAAGGTTTGAACAGCTGTGCGATCATTTGCTCGGGTTTCGTAAAAAATGGAAGCCCCGGTTGTAGCCGATCTATTTCCATCTTATTGTACGATTTTTTGGGATCATCCATGTAGCTATCGCCGACTTTCTTCACAGTTATTGTCTGATTGTCCACAAGACTTTCCTTTTTCAGATTCGCGATATCGTGCTGGCCGACCACCAAAAGCGTTAGGTTGGACCACTCGTTGAACTTCGACCTGCACGAGTAGTACCCGGCATCCGATTTTTCTATGGAGTCGAATTTCAGTGATTTGGCATGCTTGCCCTTAGAGGTGTACAATTTCCCATTCTTATACCACAGAGCATCGTTGAGGTGACACGAGATCAATAGCTTCGTGTGCAGCGGTACCGTTTCATTGACGAGTAATTTATGGCCTAAGCCAATTTGTATCACGCCCGGATCGTCAGAGAAAATATGGTACCCACAAATCCATTCCAGAGCAAGCGTCATTAGCAAAAGTTTCATCACCTGAGCTGTCACTGTTGGCATCGTCCTCTGTCGACAGCCCGAACAACTCAATTTCTTCTTCTCAACGCCCCTTCTTAACGCCGCTCACAACTACACTCCCTTGTTGTTGAAGGAGTTTAATAAAATGGCGTAATTTTTGATGACGCACTTAAAACCCACTTTATGTAAGAACTTTTATACTGCTACGGCGATCTCAAAATTAGCACATGATAGTACATGAAGTACACCACAGATATTCGCGATTCCACTTGTCCGACAACACTTTGTGGGCTTACTCAAGTCCCGACTCCTTCTTGAACTGCGCATTGAAAAGTTGAGTAATGGATCGCTTTGTAGGGATTCACAGCAAGATTGCGTAATCAACGTAAGATTTCCGGCTAAGCATTTTTTATGTACCCTTTAGTGCTTAAACGGTAATTATCGTTAATTCACCGTCGACTCATTTCCATACTTATTTGTGAAAAATGTTCTTACAGTTTATCGGTTAGAGTTTGAATTTGAGATAACATACAGAGTGCAGAATAGTTTATCTTGAGCCTACTCACAAACAAATGACTAAGCTCGCTGACTGTTTCTTGGGTCTCTACAGGCAGTTTATGAAATGGTAAATGCACATTTCTTCGATAAATTTCTAGCACCGACCATATAGATTCTGTAAATTAACCTTTATAAAATTTCAACTCTATCTAACTTGATAGAGGGTTCCTCAAATAGCCCAAATTGGTTTCCATTGTCATTTTTGTTATCATGTGACCTAATCCAAATAATCAAGCATTTTTGACTAACCCTGAAGCTTCTTAATTCAAGGTAGGGTGACAGCAAAAACGTCACGTAGAATTTAAGAAACGGACCATCATCCATTTTTTGATTGACCAAAAAAAACTGAAGTGTGCATAATTTCAGCTCGAATGGACTTGATAAAATTGTGTCTTTTGAACCCAAAATGCAAAACAAATCTCGTGTAGCCTCCAAAAAAACGTGTTATTCAACAGAAACTTTTGAAAATTTGATAAAATATTTTTAAATATTCTGATATTTTTGAACTTTTTGAAATTTTTGTAATTTTTGTAATTTTTGTATTTTTTGTAATTTTTTTAATTTTTGTAAATTTTGTAATTTTTGTAATTTTTGTAATTTTTGTAATTTTTGTCATTTTTGTCATTTTTGTAATTTTTGAAATTTTTGTAATTTTTGTAATTTTTGTAATTTTTGTAATTTTTGTAATTTTTGTAATTTTTGTAATTTTTGTAATTTTTGTAATTTTTGTAATTTTTGTAATTTTTGTAATTTTTATAATTTTTGTAATTTTTGTAATTTTTGTAATTTTTGTAATTTTTGTAATTTTTGTAATTTTTGTAATTTTTGTTACTTTTGTAATTTTTGTAATTTTTGTAATTTTTGTAATTTTTGTAATTTTTGTAATTTTTGTAATTTTTGTAATTTTTGTAATTTTTGTAATTTTTGTAATTTTTGTAATTTTTGTAATTTTTGTAATTTTTGTAATTTTTGTAATTTTTGTAATTTTTGTAATTTTTGTAATTTTTGTAATTTTTGTAATTTTTGTAATTTTTGTAATTTTTGTAATTTTTGTAATTTTTGTAATTTTTGTAATTTTTGTAATTTTTGTAATTTTTGTAATTTTTGTAATTTTTGTAATTTTTGTAATTTTTGTAATTTTTGTAATTTTTGTAATTTTTGTAATTTTTGTAATTTTTGTAATTTTTGTAATTTTTGTAATTTTTGTAATTTTTGTAATTTTTGTAATTTTTGTAATTTTTGTAATTTTTGTAATTTTTGTAATTTTTGTCATTTTTGTCATTTTTGTAATTTTGGTAATTTTTGTCATTTTTGTCATTTTTGTCATTTTTGTCATTTTTGTCATTTTTGTCATTTTTGTCATTTTTGTCATTTTTGTAATTTTTGTAATTTTTGTCATTTTTGTCATTTTTGTCATTTTTGTCATTTTTGTCATTTTTGTCATTTTTGTCATTTTTGTCATTTTTGTCATTTTTGTCATTTTTGTCATTTTTGTCATTTTTGTCATTTTTGTCATTTTTGTCATTTTTGTCATTTTTGTCATTTTTGTCATTTTTGTCATTTTTGTCATTTTTGTCATTTTTGTCATTTTTGTCATTTTTGTCATTTTTGTCATTTTTGTAATTTTTGTAATTTTTGTAATTTTTGTAATTTTTGTAATTTTTGTAATTTTTGTAATTTTTGTAATTTTTGTAATTTTTGTAATTTTTGTAATTTTTGTAATTTTTGTAATTTTTATAATTTTTGTAATTTTTGTAATTTTTGTAATTTTTGTAATTTTTGTAATTTTTGTAATTTTTGTAATTTTTGTTACTTTTGTAATTTTTGTTATTTTTGTAATTTTTGTAATTTTTGTAATTTTTGTAATTTTTGTAATTTTTGTAATTTTTGTAATTTTTGTAATTTTTGTAATTTTTGTAATTTTTGTAATTTTTGTAATTTTTGTAATTTTTGTAATTTTTGTAATTTTTGTAATTTTTGTAATTTTTGTAATTTTTGTAATTTTTGTAATTTTTGTAATTTTTGTAATTTTTGTAATTTTTGTAATTTTTGTAATTTTTGTAATTTTTGTAATTTTTGTAATTTTTGTAATTTTTGTAATTTTTGTAATTTTTGTAATTTTTGTAATTTTTGTAATTTTTGTAATTTTTGTAATTTTTGTAATTTTTGTAATTTTTGTAATTTTTGTAATTTTTGTAATTTTTGTAATTTTTGTAATTTTTGTAATTTTTGTAATTTTTGTAATTTTTGTAATTTTTGTCATTTTTGTCATTTTTGTAATTTTGGTAATTTTTGTCATTTTTGTCATTTTTGTCATTTTTGTCATTTTTGTCATTTTTGTCATTTTTGTCATTTTTGTCATTTTTGTCATTTTTGTCATTTTTGTAATTTTTGTCATTTTTGTCATTTTTGTCATTTTTGTCATTTTTGTCATTTTTGTCATTTTTGTCATTTTTGTCATTTTTGTCATTTTTGTCATTTTTGTCATTTTTGTCATTTTTGTCATTTTTGTCATTTTTGTCATTTTTGTCATTTTTGTCATTTTTGTCATTTTTGTCATTTTTGTCATTTTTGTCATTTTTGTCATTTTTGTCATTTTTGTCATTTTTGTCATTTTTGTCATTTTTGTCATTTTTGTCATTTTTGTCATTTTTGTCATTTTTGTCATTTTTGTCATTTTTGTCATTTTTGTCATTTTTGTCATTTTTGTCATTTTTGTCATTTTTGTCATTTTTGTCATTTTTGTCATTTTTGTCATTTTTGTCATTTTTGTCATTTTTGTAATTTTTGTAATTTTTGTAATTTTTGTAATTTTTGTAATTTTTGTAATTTTTGTAATTTTTGTAATTTTTGTAATTTTTGTAATTTTTGTAATTTTTGTAATTTTTATAATTTTTGTAATTTTTGTAATTTTTGTAATTTTTGTAATTTTTGTAATTTTTGTCATTTTTGTAATTTTTGTAATTTTTGTAATTTTTGTAATTTTGGTAATTTTTGTAATTTTTGTAATTTTTGTAATTTTTGTAATTTTTGTAATTTTTGTAATTTTTGTAATTTTTGTAATTTTTGTAATTTTTGTAATTTTTGTAATTTTTGTAATTTTTGTAATTTTTATAATTTTTGTAATTTTGGTAATTTTTGTCATTTTTGTCATTTTTGTCATTTTTGTCATTTTTGTCATTTTTGTAATTTTTGTAATTTTTGTAATTTTTGTCATTTTTGTCATTTTTGTCATTTTTGTCATTTTTGTCATTTTTGTCATTTTTGTCATTTTTGTCATTTTTGTCATTTTTGTCATTTTTGTCATTTTTGTCATTTTTGTCATTTTTGTCATTTTTGTCATTTTTGTCATTTTTGTCATTTTTGTCATTTTTGTCATTTTTGTCATTTTTGTCATTTTTGTCATTTTTGTCATTTTTGTCATTTTTGTCATTTTTGTCATTTTTGTCATTTTTGTCATTTTTGTCATTTTTGTCATTTTTGTCATTTTTGTCATTTTTGTCATTTTTGTCATTTTTGTCATTTTTGTCATTTTTGTCATTTTTGTCATTTTTGTCATTTTTGTCATTTTTGTCATTTTTGTCATTTTTGTAATTTTTGTTATTTTTGTAATTTTTGTAATTTTTGTAATTTTTGTAATTTTTGCAATTTTTGTAATTTTTGTAATTTTTGTAATTTTTGTAATTTTTATAATTTTTGTAATTTTTGTAATTTTTGTAATTTTTGTAATTTTTGTAATTTTTGTAATTTTTGTAATTTTTGTAATTTTTGTAATTTTTGTAATTTTTGTAATTTTTGTAATTTTTGTAATTTTTGTAATTTTTGTAATTTTTGTAATTTTTGTAATTTTTGTAATTTTTGTAATTTTTGTAATTTTTGTAATTTTTGTAATTTTTGTAATTTTTGTAATTTTTGTAATTTTTGTAATTTTTGTAATTTTTGTAATTTTTGTAATTTTTGTAATTTTTGTAATTTTTGTAATTTTTGTAATTTTTGTAATTTTTGTAATTTTTGTAATTTTTGTAATTTTTGTAATTTTTGTAATTTTTGTAATTTTTGTAATTTTTGTAATTTTTGTAATTTTTGTAATTTTTGTAATTTTTGTAATTTTTGTAATTTTTGTATTTTTTGTAATTTTTGTAATTTTTGTAATTTTTGTAATTTTTGTAATTTTTGTAATTTTTGTAATTTTGGTAATTTTTGTCATTTTTGTCATTTTTGTCATTTTTGTCATTTTTGTCATTTTTGTCATTTTTGTCATTTTTGTAATTTTTGTAATTTTTGTAATTTTTGTAATTTTTGTAATTTTTGTAATTTTTGTCATTTTTGTCATTTTTGTCATTTTTGTCATTTTTGTCATTTTTGTCATTTTTGTCATTTTTGTCATTTTTGTCATTTTTGTCATTTTTGTCATTTTTGTCATTTTTGTCATTTTTGTCATTTTTGTCATTTTTGTCATTTTTGTCATTTTTGTCATTTTTGTCATTTTTGTCATTTTTGTCATTTTTGTCATTTTTGTCATTTTTGTCATTTTTGTCATTTTTGTCATTTTTGTCATTTTTGTCATTTTTGTCATTTTTGTCATTTTTGTCATTTTTGTCATTTTTGTCATTTTTGTCATTTTTGTCATTTTTGTCATTTTTGTCATTTTTGTCATTTTTGTCATTTTTGTCATTTTTGTCATTTTTGTCATTTTTGTCATTTTTGTCATTTTTGTCATTTTTGTCATTTTTGTCATTTTTGTCATTTTTGTCATTTTTGTCATTTTTGTCATTTTTGTCATTTTTGTCATTTTTGTCATTTTTGTCATTTTTGTCATTTTTGTCATTTTTGTCATTTTTGTCATTTTTGTCATTTTTGTCATTTTTGTCATTTTTGTCATTTTTGTCATTTTTGTCATTTTTGTCATTTTTGTCATTTTTGTCATTTTTGTCATTTTTGTCATTTTTGTCATTTTTGTCATTTTTGTCATTTTTGTCATTTTTGTCATTTTTGTCATTTTTGTCATTTTTGTCATTTTTGTCATTTTTGTCATTTTTGTCATTTTTGTCATTTTTGTCATTTTTGTCATTTTTGTCATTTTTGTCATTTTTGTCATTTTTGTCATTTTTGTCATTTTTGTCATTTTTGTCATTTTTGTCATTTTTGTCATTTTTGTCATTTTTGTCATTTTTGTCATTTTTGTCATTTTTGTCATTTTTGTCATTTTTGTCATTTTTGTCATTTTTGTCATTTTTGTCATTTTTGTCATTTTTGTCATTTTTGTCATTTTTGTCATTTTTGTCATTTTTGTCATTTTTGTCATTTTTGTCATTTTTGTCATTTTTGTCATTTTTGTCATTTTTGTCATTTTTGTCATTTTTGTCATTTTTGTCATTTTTGTCATTTTTGTCATTTTTGTCATTGTTGTCATTTTTTGTCATTTTTGTCATTTTTGTCATTTTTGTAATTTTTATAATTTTTGTAATTTTTGTAATTTTTGTAATTTTTGTAATTTTTGTAATTTTTGTAATTTTTGTAATTTTTGTTATTTTTGTAATTTTTGTAATTTTTGTAATTTTTGTAATTTTTGTAATTTTTGTAATTTTTGTAATTTTTGTAATTTTTGTAATTTTTGTAATTTTTGTAATTTTTGTAATTTTTATAATTTTTGTAATTTTTGTAATTTTTGTAATTTTTGTAATTTTTGTAATTTTTGTAATTTTTGTAATTTTTGTAATTTTTGTAATTTTTGTAATTTTTGTAATTTTTGTAATTTTTGTAATTTTTGTAATTTTTGTAATTTTTGTAATTTTTGTAATTTTTGTAATTTTTGTAATTTTTGTAATTTTTGTAATTTTTGTAATTTTTGTAATTTTTGTAATTTTGGTAATTTTTGTCATTTTTGTCATTTTTGTCATTTTTGTCATTTTTGTCATTTTTGTCATTTTTGTAATTTTTGTAATTTTTGTAATTTTTGTCATTTTTGTCATTTTTGTCATTTTTGTCATTTTTGTCATTTTTGTCATTTTTGTCATTTTTGTCATTTTTGTCATTTTTGTCATTTTTGTCATTTTTGTCATTTTTGTCATTTTTGTCATTTTTGTCATTTTTGTCATTTTTGTCATTTTTGTCATTTTTGTCATTTTTGTCATTTTTGTCATTTTTGTCATTTTTGTCATTTTTGTCATTTTTGTCATTTTTGTCATTTTTGTCATTTTTGTCATTTTTGTCATTTTTGTCATTTTTGTCATTTTTGTCATTTTTGTCATTTTTGTTATTTTTGTCATTTTTGTCATTTTTGTCATTTTTGTCATTTTTGTCATTTTTGTCATTTTTGTCATTTTTGTCATTTTTGTCATTTTTGTTATTTTTGCCATTTTTGTCATTTTTGTCATTTTTGTAATTTTTTGTTTCTTTTTTTTTTTCAAATCCAAATTCAAAAATCCATGTAAGCACGAATCTAGCACTTGTTTTTTTTAAGTTTTGAGAATAATAGTTTAGTGGTTAAAAATCTCAGTGCCTTTTGGAAATTCTATAAACAAAATCAGTTACGATCGAATTGTCAGCTTAAGGAAATCACCACAGCATCCAGATGGAACAATTTCCTCAAATTAAATAAAACTTCAATAGGATATTTGTTTCGACGATTACTGATTCTTTTCTCACTGACACGGATATGAAATAAAAAAAAAAAAAATATCGACACGAAAGAAACTTTGAAAGCAAAATACTTTAATCAAACGATTTGTTTAAAAAAAAATCAAAAAAATAACTTAAGTGTTGACAGAATTTCAGAAAAAGCAAAAGACACTTTCGAAAAAAATCACGCTTATTGCACAAGTTCCAATAAATTTTCTCTACAAAAAGAGTTTTCTTAAATTTGAAAATATAACAGAATATATAGTCAATAATATGGAGGATGATTTGGTTTCAACTAGTCTAAATTTTACATTGTTGTTTTTTCATCAATTATGAAAGCCTCATTATAAAACCATGAAATTTAAAGAATTTCTACGTACAATTTCATAAAAACAAAGTCATTTGAGAACATTCGAGGCATTTTGGAGAATCTTTGCTCGGATTGGATTGGACATTGAATAAAGAAGCACCTCCTCTTCAACGTAAGAAATTTTGAAAAATGCCATTTTTTTTTTCAAATATCATAAAAATACAGTGCAAAAAATTGAAACTTTCAATCTCAAATATTGTCAGTAGTTTTAACTTCCAGGTTCTAAAAATATCTCTTCAAATTATTCTCTCTATTAATGGAAACCCAAATCGATAACAGCATCCGAAAAAAAGTGCATTTTCCACTCTGATCCCGTCGTGTCAGTCTTGACGTCGGCTCCGAGAAGACTTTGAGAAGAAGTAGGAATGCTTTCGATTTGACGTGGCAGTTTTCCTCCCAAAAGCCTCACCGGTAACAATTATTAATGATGATATATTTCTCACTGGCAGGGCATCATTCCTTGAAAGTTTTCCTCGGGCCGCAACTCCGCTTGTTTGCCTCCATTCAGGCTTTCCATATCGGAAAATATCTTCCGACAGGGGGGCTCCAGGATATTTTGCAACAACTATTGGACCCTTCGTTTGAACATTGTTTGGAGGAGGCTTCCGGGATGGATGATGGAGAGTCCTAACCTAGTAGATGTTTTTCCTCGAAAAACTGCTAACTGCCTTCTTTCGTGATGATGCTATTTTTGCGCCACTGCTGCTGCCTAATCCGCATCCTGTTGTTGGATGATGCGAATGCTGCTGCCCCATCAACTTTACTGCCTCCCTCGGAAGATGGATGACAAGAAATTGCACCATGCGGGAAAATATTGTTGGCTTGTCTGCCCGAAAGTTTTTCCTCTGAAACTGGTTGAAAAGGGTAGGTCATTGCGTGATCGTACGGAAAAGAATGGATGGTTGGAGTCAGATGTATTTTTTTTTTAAATTGTTTTGTGAAACAAATTTTTCATATTTCAAATAAGTCCAGCGAGATCAAATAAAAATTTCTCTAAAGCTTTGCTTTTTTTAGGAGTTTTTATGTGGAAAATGTTATTTTTGTATCAGGCTTGACGGTCCTCAAAAATATTTCACCAAAAAAATCAAAGTAAAAAAAGCTTTGATAAAAAACTAAGGTCTGTTGAGCTGAATACATATTTAATCCGTCCAATCATAACATAATCAAACCTTTTTTTCACAAAAATTTTCAAGGATATTTGTAAGGGATTCATTTTTTAAATATCTAGAACAATAAGACATATTTCAACTATATTATTTTTTCTATTTCGTTTTCTGTGATTTGCTGGGCTAAATCTGACATCCGCAAAAGGTAGATGTGTCAATCCAAAGGTCGTGCATAAAAAGCATCAAAAGTTTTTCCCGGAACAAAACACGGGGTAACGAGTCGAAATGACACACTTTATCCCTCACATGAATACAAACACTCATGCATCATGCATCATCAATGTCACGTTGACAGTGTTGTTTTTTTGTTTTCATTCACGCCGGTCAAAAGTCAATCGAAATGACAATTTCTCGTCAAATTAAAGCATCCGAAATTGATTTCTCAGTTGCGATAATGCGAAAGAGCAGTGCACAACAGCAACACCAGAAAAAAGCGACGAGGACAACGAAATGCTCCTCCACCGGTGGTGATGGATTATGGCCTTGCCTGCCTTGAGTTCCGGGGAGTATGGGTTAACCCATTATGAACATTGCACAAAAAACACAATTTTTAATAAAAAAAAACATTTACATACCATAGAATATTTTGAAGACCAAAAAGTGATTCATCACAGAAAACAATTGTGTACACTTGAAGGTTACTCAACTGATTGACGAAGTTTTTTAGACAGCTGCGAAAACCTCATGATTTTTCAGTATTTGCCAGATGAGCCTTCGCTTCAATGATCTTCAGAAAGAACTTTCATTGATTTCTGAATTTTTAGGAAAATTTTACGTTTCTCTACTCATTTTTCGGTATTATCGGTGAATGTCATGATCTATAACTGAGAACATTTCATAAAATTGCAAAAATAAGATAAAAGCTAAAAATATGAGAAATAATATCTTCAAATGAATATTTGACAAACCAACTAAAAATGCAATTCATACACAAAATTGAGAAACAAAGATTCAATCAGAGCCAAAGAAGGAAATACTAAATGCTCAATTCAAACAAAAAAAAAATATTCATAAACACAAAACAATAACGTTTTATGTGATATAGTCATTCCAAAGGTGACGGAAAATAAATTTGAAAACATTAAATCAGAATGTAGAATAGATGTTCAAAATACATAATCTTGAACCTTATAAAAATCTGATGATTTTAGAAGTTTCAATAAAGATCTCGAGTTCCCAAAATTTGGAAAACCATGAACGTTGAAAAATAACACAAACTTGAAAATGTCAATAAATTGAATCTCTATTTATTTGTATTGGTAACAAATCAAGAGTTATCGTTTGGAATATCCTTAATCTAGGATTTTAACTTCAGTAAGAAATTTTTCTAAATAAATTATCATCAAAATCAAAAGGTAGTAGAAAATTTCAATTGTAAAAATTTCAGCTTGAATTTCTAATCTAAGATAGAAATTGGAAAGAAAATTCAATATAGATTCTCAGAATGACTGATTGGATCAATTTGAGCTACTTGAATTTTTCTTTTAAATTATGATCAAAAAGCTAACATTAATATTCTTAGTCTTTTGAAAACAGGTAAAATTCATTAAATTTATTCACTTTTCTGGAAAAACTGTAGAACAGTAGATATATTATGAATTTTTTTAACGAAATGATCAATTTTCCCGGAGACCTCGAGCAATGTTGGCTTCTGTGTTAATAGCTATTGAAGTTTTCTTCTTCCCAAACCTGATAAGATGGGATTTTGACAATATTTTAAAGAAGTTATAAGCTAAACTGAATCTTTTATATTTCTTGAAGCATAAGTCAAATTGTTTCGCAGTCTTCAACAAAGTTGTGAAATGTGTAGAACATTTTAAAATTTAATACTCGAAGACTTTCTTGAATTATGTCATAAATAGGCTGTGATCTTACCTATTTATATTAAAAAAAAAAGGAAGAAGAAATAAGAATTCCTAGGCAAGATATGAATCCCTGATTGAATAAAGGACAATAAATTGATTCTAAGTAAACTTTTTGTTTTCATGTAGGTCCATTAGTTTACCAGACACTTTGATCAGTTTTACTCGAAACAAATCAATTTTAAAATATTTAAACATCTTAATTTACACTTATTTTTTTCATTTAAAAATCAGGAGTTGGGTGAAAAATTCCTCTAAAATGTTTGGAATTTGAAAAAAATTTAAATCATGATTTGAAATTTGAACTCTTGATAAGAAAAAAATCCATTTTGAACAGATTTTTATTCAAAACACATAATTGAATATTAATTTAATATGTTCATTGACACGTGCGGCGAGATGAAACGCTAGGTAGAAGAATTTGTAAAGGCATGAAGAATAGGCGGATAGGCAAGCATCAGATGAGCTTCGTAGGATAAAGTTTGGATAGGTGTTGAAACTGTAAGTCTAGGGCATTTTTTTATTGGAAAGCATGGAAGTGTGGTGGTACGCCTTTGCCGTACAACAGACTACTCTGTATAGGAAGCGTGATCGACTTTTGATCAACACATTCCTAAACACAGCAGGCCAGTTGGATTGTGTACTGTCAATACGCCTGACTGTGTATTGACAGTACACAATCCAACTGGCCTGCTGTGTTTAGGAATGTGTTGATCAAAAGTCGATCACGCTTCCTATACAGAGTAGTCTGTTGTACGGCAAAGGCGTACCACCACACTTCCATGCTTTCCAATAAAAAAATGCCCTAGACTTACAGTTTCAACACCTATCCAAACTTTATCCTACGAAGCTCATCTGATGCTTGCCTATCCGCCTATTCTTCATGCCTTTACAAATTCTTCTACCTAGCGTTTCATCTCGCCGCACGTGTCAATGAACATATTAAATTAATAAATTTATCGGCGATTAAAACTTATCATCAAATAATTGAATATTGAGTTATATATATTAGAAAATAAAAGTATTATAGAATTAAATTGATATTTCAAGCGAACAGCTTATAAGTGCCTATTTTTAATTATTGCTTTAATCTGATTCAAAATGGTTTTTAATTATTGCTTTAATCTGATTCAAAATGGTAGAAGTTTTTCTTTATTCCACCTATTCTGTGCTGCAAGTCTTCATTCCAAAACTGATAATAAGTTACTTTTATTTGTTCAAATCTCAACAAAGCCTTAATATTTTTATACTGTTCTGAAAAAAAAAATCATATTCAAAACATAATGCTTTAATCGCTGGGAACTTCTGGAATATATTCTTTGTTCAATAAATAAAAAAACATGATTTAATAGTTATTGTGGGTGAACATTCAAGATTTCCCAGATTTGTTTCGTTCATACAAGGGTTTTCGAATTAAAGTGAACAAGTAAACAAACTACAGTCTAACTGATTGTCAGCATACATATTGTAAAAATATGGCGATATTTTGCTGGATTTATTCACAGGAAAAGGAAATCAGAAATCGAAGTTGTGCTCAAATTTTTTGAGCAAGCTTTACCTAAATTTGTTTGTATATGAAAGTTTGAAAAACGATTTTGAAGTTTCAGACGTGTTTCGTGAAAAAAAAATGAAGTTTATGGTATTATTCCTCACTTCACTGTAGATTTTTTTCTTCGAATAATCACAGAATTTTGTCTTGATATTTTCGGATTTCGTTTTAAAAAAATTCGAAATCATATGCTCAGATTTTACTAAGTTTTGGAAAAAAATTCCCTCATTTGCTCACCATTCATAAATGCGGGACAAATTCTGCAAAAATCTCTCTAGGGGCTTAGCTAATATTTGAGTGAAACTATTCGAGAGATTATTTAAGGGCCCCCTCTTTAAGGTTATACTTTACATTTTAATTCCGTTTTTCTAGTTTCAATTTTATTTCCAAGATTTCAAGTACTTGGTATGATTAAAGTAATGTTATTTTTTTTAATCGGGCCGCATCTAGGTCGAGGGCCCCGGAACAATTTGCCTCTATTGGTTTTTCTTAATACGGCCTTGGTCTGAAGTCATCATCAGAAGTTTGGATCAATTCATGATTTGCAAGATGTGGAAAATACGAAAGAATTTAATGATTTACAATTTATTAGTCAGCTAGAATAAAAAAATCGCTAAAATCTTGAATATTTTAAATGTTTGAAACTTTAATGATTACAGGTTAATCAGTGACTGTAATTAACAGTTTTTGGGTTTTAATCATTATTTTCGATGTTTTCTCATAAACCATGAAATGTGCTCACTGAAATGTCCACCCCAAAAATGTGTATTTTTAAATTTTATCAGCTGATGAGGATAGAATTATTGTTGTTTTTTGGTCAGATAAGTGTATCTTTGAATTCAGTTCTTGATGATTTGCAAGATGTGGAAAATACGAAAGAATTTGAAGATTTCACAATTTTTAAGTCGGCTAGAAGAAAAAAGCACTCTCAAATCTTGGATAATCTATATATATATATATATATAAAAATGAATGTTTGTCTGTCTGTCTGTTCCCTATAGACTCGGAAACTACTGAACCGATCATCGTGAAACTTGGCATATGAGGGTTTTTGGGGCCGGGGATGGTTTCTATAATAGTTACAAACCGCTCCGACTTAAGGAAGGAGGGGCTCCCATACAAAATTTGTAGTTTTTCGAAACAAATTAAAGTCATGACATCCATTTTCTCGAGATTTTTTTTTCTTTCGGGCGGTTTGTTTTTCGTCTCCATGGTCGAGGCGTCGATCGCGAGCCAACGTCGCGAGAGGATAGTAACCATGGCATAGCATACTGATCAGTGGGAATATTTTGGCGCGTATTTCTCAACCAAGCATATTTTCAATGCAAGGGATGGCGATATGAAGCCTTGATGTGATTTTTTTCTACTTGATTCCTAGCTTATTTGTACAGCACATGGTTTGAATGACGCCTAGATGTGACCCAGATTGACATTTTTTCCGATCGAATAAAACATACCTATACATTTTTTTGCCAAAATCTGAAATTAAAAAGTCATGGCATCCATTTTTAGAGTTTATCTTTCTTTGAGGGGTTTGTTTTTCGTCTCTATGGTCAAGCAAACGTCGTCGCAAGTGGATAGTAACCAAAACATACTGTTCATTGATCGCTGAAAAAATTTAACAATTAGGCACCTGATTCTCACCCAAGTACCTATATTTCTTATGCACGTGGGGGCAATATGCAACCTAGATGTGTTTTTTCTTGCTCAATTGTACACAGCACGTGGTAATAAATGACGCCTAGATGTGACACGGATTGGTATTTTCAATCGAATCAAAACCAATTGAAAGATTTGCAAAAATACTTCCATATTTAGTTCGTTTTAATGAAGGTAGCATTTGTTGTTTAAAAAATATAAATTTAGTTCTGGTGCTAATGAATTAATGGTATGACACTTTGTGGACATTGAAAAATATGCAGAAAGCAAAGAGTTTACATAAAATTTATTAACCCATTTTGCCAGGTTATTTTTGAATCATATTGATAACAGAAATATGAATAATATGATTTCTACAGAGGTAGATCGGAAACCTTTTGTTTAAAATGTAAAAATGTACATAACTGAAGTTTTATCAAGCGCCATTTAAATATGAAGAAGATCAAAAAATCCGATCCGACACATGAACTAATTAAGAGCCTTTTTTAAATTAGATAAGATAGGACTGACGTGTGCGTAAGTGAATGGTGTCAGTGAAATAAAGTGATTTTTATTGACCAAAAGTGAGGGAATTCATTTTCCGAAAGAATTTTCATTCAAGGAACACTAGAGCATGTTCAAACGTTCAACTTTTCTCTGTCACAAAAAAATAAAAAATTATGTTTTCTCCTGGAAATTGTTTCTTCGGCCTAAATACACAACTGAAACGAATCTCGAAATGGAAATGGGAACTACAGCATTCGTTAAAAGTGGAATAACAAACATAAATTTGTACTGCAGGAATACTGCAAATATATCAGTGAAACTTGATAAAACAAACAAACAGAAATAAGTATAAAATCCATTTTAAAGCTATTACTCTGACGCATTTGAAAATAAGCTTTGCATTTACACTTGCCCCAACGTACGGGACAAATGTTAACTTAGAAATTTGTTTTGCCAACTTTTTTCAATATTTGACTTTCAAAGAGGAAAAAAAATGCTGAGAATTTATTTAGTGATACAACTGACATTTTTTTAAAATATTATTATTTTTTGCTTTAATAAATTTATTTGAAAAAAATTAATTTGCACTATATAAAATCGATAATTTTCATACCATGACAAGTGCTGTTTGGGAAAACTTCAAGCTGTAATGTCTCATGTCCACGAGTTTGGCATATGGCGAAACATTTTTTAACATAATTTTTGGCGCAAAAAGGATAGATATTCAAACTGCTTCGAAGGGCGAGGATGGTGCAGAAAGCTGTTTGAAATGGTTATTAAAAATCTTTTTCATCGTTTTTTTTTTTTAATTTCTATAGCTTATTTTTTCAACTAAAAAAAATACACCATTGAAAACTAATCAGGAGCTGGAAGTGCTCATAATACAGAATATTAGGAATATACTCGAAAAACTGTCCCGATTCACGCTATTGATCGGTTTTCAAAATTCTATCTCCATAAAGTACAATATGCAATAAATTCCAATATACGAATCTTTTTCTTTCGATTAGAAATTTATGTAAACTCGAGCCGGGTAAATCAGCCTACCTTCTTCAAGCAATGAAAGACAAAATTGGAAAAGATGGGGGAGCTCCCATGTAAGTTTAAGATAAAGAGCTTTTCAAAGAAGTATTTTATATGAGGGTATTTGGCATACGGATATTTGGCGGGTATTTGGCATAACTCAAAAATGAATGTGACAAATGTTTTCATGGAAGTTCGTAACTTCCCACTTTGGGAAAAAAGGTGCAAAATCCATAAATTTTGACATTGTTTAAGTCATTATAAAACTTTTAAAACAGAGTACAATTTTCAGGTCTTGAAAAACAAATTCAGAGGTCAAGTTTCAGTAAAAAATATTTACTATCTTTGAATTGCAATCCAGTTGAAGCTCTCATTTCAAAGTTGTTGGTTCTGAACTATGATGAGGTTTGACTTTTAAAAATGCTTACAGAAATCTAAATTTGAATAAATTTTTCCAAATTACATTTATCTTTGGAAAGTGTAGCAAAGCACACCGGGTCAGCTAGTTCTAAATATATGGCACTTTTATGACAACAGGAAAATCAGTAATTTTAATTATCAATATTTTGTTTTTCAATAATTATTTTCGATGTGTTCTTTATTAATCATGAAACGTGCTTATAGGATTTTACACCCCAAAAATGCGTATTTTACGATTTTTTCAGCTAATGAGGGTAGATTTTTTGTTGTTTTTTGGTTTGCTAAGGGTAACTTTGAATTCAATTCCTGATGAGAATAAACCTTATAAAAATTTAGGCACTTTTAGGAATTTCTTGCACTGTATAAAAACAATAACAAATGATAAAAAAATATAAAATTTTCAAAAACGACGAAAAACATCATTATTTCATAAAACTTAAAGAAAATACAATCAAATAACTAAAAAGGGTTTAAAAAATCCTAAAAAATGCAAACATCATAAATAACAACCATTCTCAAAGTAACGAAAAAAGTTCTGGATTTTTCTGGCATTAAAAATGAAAACAATGATGTATTTTTAGTTACAAGTGTGAAAATTATATGTTGCCGTTCGATTTTTACAACAAGAAATTTTTTTCTTAAATTGACTATGAAGATGTACCAAGACGAATTCAAAGCATAAGATTTGATTTCAACATAACAGCACCCCATGTGAACTTTGAGCAGCTCTAACTAAAATATTAAAAAACGCTTGAAAATATGACAAGAAAACGACATATTTTATTGTAATTTTTTATTTAATTTTCATATTTTTGAAAAATAAATTTAAAATATCACATATTTGTCATTTTATTGTGATTTTTTTTCATATTTTTCATGTTTATTGAAATTCTATGACATATATTTGTCACAATTTTCACATGTGTTCATCATATAGTTATGTCATTTCACTGCAATATTTGTCATATGGCCGGGTTTCGACCAGACCGAACTGAGAGCCATGTGAAAATGTTTAAACAAAAGAAATTGGATCTCGTGTAATTCATATGGTAGGTTGAAAGTGAATATGATTGACTGAAACGAATTCCTTGAATTATAATCTATCGATTCTGGCTCGTAAACATTAACAATTTCGTCTGTTGATTAAAATATTTGCGCTTAAAGATCAAGTGTCTCGAAAAAAAAGCTGATGGCTTTCAGTTCAGTCTGGTCGAATCCCAACATAAGTCGAAATTATGTCCATATTTAGTCATTATTTTATCAGATTTTTATCCATGTTTTGTCACTATATAAAACTATCATAAACATATTGGTCGTTTTTTATGAGTATTGTCAGAATTTTTAATTTAAATGACACATTGTTGACATAAATCTACCATATTTCAGTTTTGTTTTGTCATATTTAACATGTTTTTTTCAAAATTTGTAAGATTTTGGAATAATTTTACAATTTGTCATTATTTTGATTTTTTTTGTCAATTTTTTATCATATTTGTCGATTTTTTGTTATAACTTTGTTATTTTTTGTTGTTGTATTTGTCATATACTCTAAATAATTTTGTCATTTTTTGTCGGATTTTTTTCATTCATGCCATTTTCAGTCTTCAACAACATTTTAAAGTTAAGTGAAAGCCTCTTTATTGGATTTCAAGATTGTTGTAGGCAACGAAATTCGGCTTCTTTACTCGTTATTTTTTTGTGGAGGTTTCGTGCGGCTTTCAGTCATTAAAATTGTTTTTGACGTTTGGCCTTCTTGGTAGTCGCCATCTTGAATTTCAAAATGGCGTCAAAAATCTACTTTCCGGCGTCCTTCCAGGGTCCTAACAACGTGTATTCATTTCCTTAAAGATTTCTCTTCACCTACTGCGGTCTCGATTCCTGCAATTTGAAGGGTTTTTTTATAGCGGCTAACCACACTCACCCACACCAAAAAGCTCAATTGAGCCCCCGGGCGCTACTGTTCTCAACATGTCTGGCAGCAAAAGGAATTTAAAAGCTATACTGAAGCAAAATTTTACTCATGCTGAGAACGCAATAATAAATAATTAAGTGCGAGGAAATGTTACAATACTAGTTATATTAACTAACACTATGATTGAAAGCTGAACCGGAATTGACGGTATCACATATTCACTCCATTTAGCCTAAAATAGCCTTTATTCGATTGCTCAGAAAAAATCACACAAGGCTAGTCTCATTTAGGTAAAAAAAAATCACTCCGAACAAGCTACTTTTGAATTCATTGAAATATGTTGGGAAATATGGAGG
>NC_073691.1:48086865-48246865 GCF_029784155.1 Uranotaenia lowii
TTTTAATTAAACCGCCTACGCCAATTTGTGGCGCGCACCGCGGCGGCTTAATATGTGGGTAGCTTCTGCCAGTTTTTTTTTCTGTGTGCCTCGAAGCTACCGTGTTCCGAGAAGTGCTTAAGCCATCATCGGTCATTGGACTCCGGAACGCAACTTTTCGTGAATCCGGATCCACCGGATTAATCTTTTCGTTAATCGGTACACTTTGAGGCTGGGGACTTCTACTACATGGGAACATATCTTCTAGGCTTATTAAACCTTCAACCAGCAGAAATAAAAACCGATATCAGCTACCGGACAAGTCTCGGGTATTGTACCCGGACATTGGCACGCTCACGCTTCGTTGACAGCTCGCAGCAGCAGCAGCCGGATTACAGATAATCGATTTCGCTCAATTTTAATTCACTTCATCGACGGAACGGCGACGGTGACTGGTTTTGTGAGGCCCCCAAACCCACCTCGCGCCCTCAAGATTCATCAAGCACACACCGGACTCACATGCTTTGGGACATGAATCGATTGGGTCTCCCCTCTTTGGTCAGGATAGGATTATCTGAAATTAATATCTCACGCGTAGTCGTGCCTTCCCTTCGACTCAACCCACCCTTAGGAACGTTCCTATCCGGGGGACATAACATATGGAGATATGAGGGCTACTCGCAGTACGTCACGGGAAAACACGCGAATCATGCCTCTCCTTTTCCGTGAATGAAACATTCCTCCATTCACCTGTCCAGCAGCAGAGTGGCTGTATCGAGAAAAACGGAATAAATCCAAAGAGTGTTACACGAAATCTCGCATCATTTACACCATTTGAGAACTGATCAAATCGGGAACGATACTGGCCTCAAATAGTTGAAAATAAATTTACCATAACAATCAGACTGTAGTGTTTTACAGTTTCAAAATTTTAAATAATTAATTTTACTGAGTAATTCACCGAACAATGTGAGGTAAAATGATGATTTGAGATATTTTTAGTTGTTTAAATAAAGGTTACAAATGTTGATCGAATAGAAGTAGTAAATAGAATACCGTTCAAGAATTCAGGAACTTAGGCAGATCTAGTCTAGATACCTATGCCAAAACCTGCATTTGTCCTTATGGACAGAAACTGGCTCTTTTTGAGTCATTTTATACCTTCTCTGCGCTCGGGGTAAAAAAGTTTTCCATAGGTTCAAAACTCATCTCATCACAATTTTTTTCAATAGATTTAACAAAAAAAAATGGTCCGCTTAGAGGACATCCATACTTTTTCGAGTCGGGAATAGCGCGAGTTGAGAGGACAACTTTTTGGTAAAAAGCGTCTTGGAAGCACCACAAAGATGAACAGTGAAGGACAACTGTTAAAAAAAATGTCTAGTTGTGAGTGAGTACATTCAAATAAATGTGTGTTGGGATGGCCGCAAACAAGCATAGTCAGCGAGTAGTCGTAAGGTGCTGTGAGTAGGTGTTGGAAAAAAAGAAATGACAAGCTTTGAGGGCAGCTAGAAATTGCGTTTTTGGAGGACTGCAAAAAAGAACAGCGAGTCGAGAGGACCGCTGATAGAAAAAAGAAATCTCAAGGTTTGAGGACAACCCAATAACTGCATGTTAGAAAGACCACAAAGAAGAAAGGCGAGTCGATAAGACAGCTGTTTGAAAATAATGGCACGTTATAAGGGCAGCCAAATGTGTTTGGAAGACCGCAAATAAAAAAGCGATTTGCCAATAAAAATAGAGAGGAATGACAGATAACAAACACACACATAGAGGATCTCAGTGAAACTTCATGTTTCTTTGAAGAGATCTAATTCAAACTTAACACTAAGGCGTACATCTTTCAAGGATATGATGGCTAGCATCTTACAAATGCTAAAACCACCATCCGACTTTTATACAAAAAGTTGGGGGTAATTTAGACGATAGATTTTTGAAGAACTGTTGTTATACAAGAGAAAGAAGAAACAACTGTTATACAAAACTCTACCACCTAAATTCACCCAACTTTTTTTATATAATTAGCCGTGAAACTAGTGACAAACAGATTCGAACAGTATGCTTTTTCCAAAAGCAATAACAACGACAATTTTTTATCCCTGAAGATGATGTCATATGACATCGAAACGTCGGTTTAGAAATAAATTTCGTTTGTTAATGATAAATTGACTGATTTACCGGAAGTAAATACCCATAACAAACATACAGTCGACATCTCGTGAAACCAACGTAATGACAGAATAATGACAAATATATAACAAACCTGTGGCAAAAATATGAAAAACATATGTCTATTTGACAATTAAACGACAAAAGTCTGAAAGAACTTTGACAAAAATATGACTAACTTAAAAGTTACAAATTACAGAGATTTGAATAAAAGACGACAAACGTGTGGTAAAAAAATTATGCCAAAAATACGACAAATATGTATTACAAAATTTTGACAATAATATAAAAAGAAATCCACAAAACTGCCAAAACTATGACAAATGATACAAAATTGTGTCAAAATTTTGAGATCTATGTAGATATTATGATCAAAAATTGACAAAAAATGACAAAATCTCAAAGAACTCAAATTAGGACAAATATTCGACAAAAAAATTACAAATTATAACAAAAAAGCCGTTTGTTCAGTCTTTCAAAATCGCCGTTGGAAAGTTCTGTGAGTTAGTTTTAAATTTATAGCTATTTTTATTTATTGTTCGAATAGGAAAATCTACAACAGTGTCAGACATTAGTCTCCACAAAAGCCACATAAAGATGACTATATTTTTTCCCTGAGGATGAGACCAACCTAGTCTCGAAACGTTGGATGAAATAAAATAATCATCATTTCGAAAATAGAATGCAGTGCCGATTTCAAAAAAGAAAATAAATACCACATTATAACAAAATTTAAAATAAAATCCCAAAAATCTGACAAACATATGATAAAACCACAGAGAACATAAAACTTTGAAAATATTATGAAAAAGTTACCAAATATGGCAAATATGTGTCACAAAAACGAGAAAAAATATGACGGATGTGCTAGAATTTGACTAAGTTCTATCAAATCTATGACAAAATAGCCAATATGAATTATGGGATAAAAATATTACGAAATTCTGACAAAAATATGTCCAAAAATGGTAAAATGATGACAACTACGACAATAAAATGACGAAAATTTAAAAAAAAACATGACCAAAATTCGGAAAATTATGAAAAATATGCTACAAAAACATTTTAAATGACATAAAAATATGACGAAACAACGACACAATTAAGACAAAACTGTGAGCTTGTGATTTATGTAGCTGAGTTGGCAAATCAAATGCCTCCTGATCCGATGTCCGTGAGTTCGAATCTAATAGTAAACATCGAATACAGTTGAAACGGATAAGTTTTCCAGTAACTTTCCACAAACTGCATCGCTGGTTTAAGTCGTGAATGACATGAAGATGTTCAAAGGTCTAGTTCATAGCACAAAAACGGAACTATGAACAAATTTTGACAATCAAATGAAAAAAAATTTCTGAACTATGACAAAAATACAACAAATGAAAAAAAAAAAACAACAAAATTGCGACAAAAATTGTCAATACAATTTAAAAATCTGGCAGAACTATAACAAAGCTGTCAATATTTTTTCATAATTTTGTTTTTTTTTTGGTTACAGTTTTATCACATTTTTGTCATATTTTCATCATATTTCTGTCAAAACTTTGTCATATTTTTATCACATTTGATATATTTTTGCCATAGTATTGTGAGACTTCCGTCATTTTATCCCCAAGTTTTGTAATATTTGTCATTTTTATTATTTATTATAGTTGTCACATTTTTTTCATCACATTTGTCATATTTATTTCCCATAATGTTGTCAAATTTTTGTCAAAGTTTTATTAAGCTTTGTTTATTTGATTTTTTGTCATTATTTTGGCGTTTTTTCATTCTTTTGTCAGATTTTATTTTATTTTTTTTGTCAAAATTCTGCCATCTGTCATATTTTAATTTTTTTATAGTTTTTCTCATGGTTTTGTATTTTCTTCTATTAAATTTTTGCTTTATTCTCATAATTATGTCATATTTTTATCAAACTTGTCATATTTTTCTCATGTATTTTTTCCATGATACTGTAATGTTTTTGCCATATTTTGTTCATAATTTTGTTATTTTTTTAATAGTTTTCTTAGACTTTTTCCATTCGGTTTTCAGTCTCCGATTTTTGAATAAAAATTTACAGTTCTAACTCTCATTTCAGAGCTCTGAAAATTTTCCTTACAAAAAAAAAAAGCTTCCGTCTTCGACGATCACAGCCTACTTTTTTTTTGTCTAAAAAATTGCATTCCTCTCCATACTTCCGAAATGTTTGAGATAGTACACCATTTGTGCACGATATTTTTTAACTTTTCCGGAGAAATGCTTCTCATTTTCCACGGAAATTAGAGTTTTAAGTTGAATTGTGAAAAAGCCCCAGTAAAAATCAGCTGATTAAACGTCATCCGGAATGAAAAGGGTTGTTTCAAAATCGTGCTATAAACAGCTGGCTTCTATGATGCTCGGAGAATAATCAATTCTGAGAAAAATATTCACATAAGAAGTGAGACGTCAACGTAAAAATAAAAATTGTGACGAAAGACGTAACCAAAAAATAAGCAACCAAACGTGAGACGTGGGAAGTAAGAGGTGAGTAGTGAAACGTGAGAAGTGAGACTTGCGAAATGAGACATGAAACGTGAGAAGTGAGAATTTAAAAGTGAGACGTGAGACGCAATAATTGATATGTGAAAATAAGACGTGTGAAGTGAGAAGTGCGAAGTGAGAAGTGTGAAGTAAAAGTGAAAAGTGAGACATGCGAAGTGAGATGTGAGAAGTGAGACGCAAGACGTATAGAACGTCAGACGGGAGACGTGAGACGTGAGACGTGAGACGTGAGACATGAGACGTGAGACGTGAGACGTGAGACGTGAGACCTGAGACGTGAGACGTGAGACGCGAGACGTGAGACGTGAGACGTGAGACGTGAGACGTGAGACGTGAGACGTGAGACGTGAGACGTGAGACGTGAGACGTGAAACGTGAGAAGTGAAACGTGAGACGTGAGACATGAGATATGAGACGTGAAACGTGAGACGTGAGACATGAGATATGAGACGTGAGACGTGAGACGTGAGACGTGAGACGTGAGACGTGAGATGTGAGACGTGAGACATGAGACGTGAGACGTGAGACGTGAGACGTGAGACGTGAGACGTGAGACGTGAGACGTGAGACGTGAGACATGAGACGTGAGACGTGAGACGTGAGACGTGAGACGTGAGACGTGAGACGTGAGACGTGAGACGTGAGACGTGAGACGTGAGACGTGAGACGTGAGACGTGAGACGTGAGACGTGAGACGTGAGACGTGAGACGTGAGACGAGACAAGCGATGTGACCCCTGGCTCATAACTCTTTTTCCAGAACTCTAATCAAAACGTACCTCGTCTATGCATGCATGCTTTTCATATTTATTAAAAAAAACTTGATTTTTTTTTGTTTATGTGAATGGTTTTGTCCCTATGTCAAGAAACAGCATACACAGTAAACGAAAATTACCGAGTTCGGTAATTGTTTTACCGAAATCCTAACATGTGTAAATCGTTAAACTGTTCGGTAATTTTTTCGGTAAAAAATAAACGAACATCGGTAAATCGATTCTTCATTTACCGATGTTCGTTTGTTTTTTACCGAAAAAATTACCGAACAGTTTAACGATTTACACATGTTAGAATTTCGGTAAAAAAATTACCGAACTCGGTAATTTTCGTTTACTGTGTATGTATTTAAAATAAATTATATTGAGTTGCAATTAGACGGTATAATAAAAATGACAATATCGCTCCTATCAGTTGAAATTTGTCATCATTTTTTAGAATTCAAGAGTAGTTGACCTCGCATTATTGGAAATCCAAAAAAAAAAAAAATCTTTAAAAGGTTCAAAGTCCTCTTACTCTGAACATACCTTGATTCAGCCCTACCCTTCCTTTTCTGGCGAAATGCCAACCGTTCTTCGGTAGTTTGTGATGATGAATTTTTAATTCACTTTCTGATTACCAATCGCTGTGTTTCCTTCAATGGAATTTCACTGCTCACGCATTGTTTCTACCCTTTTCCGTGAATTAACTTTCTTGAATCAACACAAATCTTTCGAGGAAGTCGAAAGAAGCCAGACTATCCAGGAAGTGTTGAATACACCACGCACAGTTCACAGGGGGTGGTGGAATCGTATCACGTGAATGACCTTTGCTTCCGGAAAGCACCTTGGTCCCGCGCATCCGTTACCGAAAATCCGCCGCGATAGGAAATTTTGCGCGTTTACGAACCGATTCCCGAAAAGTGACTAATATTTTTGTTATTGTCCTAGTGTTTCGGTGTTTTTATTCCCCCCTTCCCACTTCCCGAGTGGTTTTTGTTCTTGGTTTAAGTGTTACATCGATTGCTAACATATAGATCTGTGGCGATAACTGGCATGTAGAGAGGCGGGAATCGAACGGCACTCAATGTGACACACGCTTCGCCTCGGTTCGGCTGAGCGTCTGAGCGACTTTACGCTGTAAGTAGTTAGCTAGTGGACCAGCAGCACGATGTCAAATGTCAGATTAGTGGGATTCGTTTGGCTCCGTACTGAAACAGCTTCTCATACGCTATTTCTGTCAATACATACTTTCACTTTGCGAAAGTGGCGATGAGCCTGATTGATTGACAGTGTGGCTTCAATTTTAGTTTCGCAAAATATTTCTTGATTTTGGAAATTGTAAAGTTTTTGTTAGTTCCTTGAGTATATATTTGGCAGGATCGCCATTTAATAAAATACATTGTTCAGGGTATTTTTAATAAGAATTCATGCCTCTCAACGATCAAAAGAAGGTGACAAAACGAAAAATCTAATCATCACTTATAGAAAAAGCTATCCTCAAAAACTTTTCTGCAGTTGGTCCTTTGAACCGGATCATGAAGTTTTACAAACAAAAGCAAGTCTGACGTGTTGATACGAATTCTTGTTGAGGTCATGTTGTATTACCAAAAAACTTACAAACGTCCATCACAAAGCGCAAAGCCCACCCACGACGTCGCGTTGTCGTTAAAAAGCATCGGGAGCCTTCAAGCATATGACATGCAAAATGGTGCATCGATTTCCATTTTGTTTCATTTTTTTTCGTCTTGTCACCAAGAACTGCAACTGACCGCCAGCGGCAAGCGATGCGTCTTTTCGAAACGCTAATGAAGCGATAAATTTAATCATCTCGAATAAAAGGCAGCGACAGACGGCGGCGACTACGACGATGGTTAAAAGATCTCAACACCTCCTTGTCAATGCAAGGAGCGGGGGTCCATAACCAAGGATATTTTTCCCCGTCTTCTGCTTCTTCTTTTTACAGTTTCGCGACATTATTGTCGGTGGACAACGATCGACATTATCGGGCAAAACGTCGCCTGTCGTCACCGTGCATCTGGTGGACGCGCTAAATGATATTTGAATGAGCTGTGCGGACAGTGGGAAAATACTCAAAATTAGTGTAAAATTTATCCATGAAAATCCGGAATTTTCTTAAGAAACCCTCAAAATTAATATGATAAAAAAACAAGAAAAAATCACAAAATTATCTCAAACTTTTTTAGTGATGTTAAATCCAACAGTGGAACCGTATGGTTATCGATATGCAAAAGATCTGAGCCTGCCGATGATGGCATGAACACGCAGCTTAACGTGGTGAATATTCACCAGTCAACCGGATCGATTCAATCAAAAGCTCTCGATCGAGAAATTCCAGCAAAGACGGCATCGCTTCAGGAAGGGGCATCAGAAAAGATTCTCCAAAGTAGCCAGCCGAGACAAAATGCAACCGATGCATAAAAAAGACCATAAACTTGAACGTTTGTTGAATGTTTTTTTAACTCCCGGCGAGGCTTGTTTTTTATTGAAACGAGTCGATTTTTTAATGGTATTATAATCAAAACGTTTGAAATTTCATCTCCTTGAAATTTGACGAAAATTTCTACATTTCATTATGAATAGTTTCCAAAAGTATCTTTTCTACTTTTTTATGCAAAAAAATTTGTTTTTCTTTCAACAAAATTTTCTGTTGATATCAAGCGTAGTCCAGCAACACTTATTCGATCACTGATCAGCGATTCCCGTATGATCAGCGATCTTGCGACAATCGTTTGCTGTTGCAGTGAGCAGTGGGATCATCAAGGAGGTGTGATCGGAAAGATCAAATTAAACTTTATGGGTAATAATGCCGGACAGAAATTACCTGTTTAGTGTAATGGGCTTGCGAAGTGTGAGATACGGTTGTGAAGAAGTAGAAATCTGAATCTTTGAGCAATCGTGTGAAGAAAATTTAAGCGACTGGTTTACTTTGGATTTTTTTTAAATTTAGGTATACTCACAGTTTTGAAGTAAATTTATAAATGTGGATAGACTTGGTACTATACCTGAAACGAGAAGAAATAATCATTAATGTTGATTTATTTATTTTTCGATATTTATGAAAGCATGAACAAATTTGTGATAAATTTATCAAAATTTATACAGAAATATGGATGATTTTAAAATACATTGGGAATATCAAAATTACCTCATTAAAACGCCTGAGAAAAATGTTCCAAAAAATTTTTAAATGATGAATGGAGTCATGAAGCTCTATTTTTCTACACTAGGGTCAAACTATCAAATATCAGATATAAGTTTCACCTCGAGTTAACTCATATTCGCATTTCAGTTGCTAAGCTATGCATCTGCATGATCTGCTGTAAAAATGGTTCTTTTCGAGGTGGAATCTATCAGTATTTTTGTTGTGTTTAAAATTTCAAACTTTCATGAATTATTAAGAGTTTTAAACATAAATGTAAATTTTTGTGCTAATTTCAAGATTTCAAGATTTTGTGCTGATTTCAAAAATTGTGTTTTTGATAAACTGTTTTTCTGTGCTATAACTTGAAGATTATGTTTCAAAAATTTTATTGCAAATTAGTGCCGAAACTGAACAAAATTGATATTAATAACATTTATAGGTACTTGGCTAAAATCAACAAGCCTTACGAATCTCATGAGATTTTTATCAACTATAGTAAGGAGTTCAGAAATAAGAGTGACGATAAAAATTAGATTCCTGTACATAATTTTAAAAATCAGTGAAAGCTGTAATTTTTTTCAATAATCTGCCAACTGTAGCACAGAATCTGCCTTCAAAATTTGCTCAAAACTTTGAGTTCATTCAATTAAACAAATTTTATCATCTATATATGGATCTAAAAACTGATTTCTGCCTGTCTGTCTATCTGGCTGTTCCCTAAAGACTCGGAAACTAATGACTGGATTTTGTTGAAACTTGGCAGGTGGGTGCATATGAGGCCGGGAAGGATCCTATTCAGCGTTGCCAAATTGAAAACCGCTCAAGTCCGTAGATTTGAGGAAAATCGAAAAATGTACTGATTTCGCCAAAATAAAACATGATGACCTTTTTTTTTGGTCGTCAGGTAGAATTTTAATTAATCCGCAGAATCCCTTGAATTTATTCGATAATCCGTAGAAAATCCGTAGGAAATGCTGAAAATTCGTAGATTTCGAGCATCGATCCGTAGCTGCTTAAAATCCGTAGAACTACGGAGAAATCCGTAGATCTGGCAAGGCTGAGCCTATTACAGTTTTAGATCCCTCCCTTTTACTGGAGGTCTCCAAAGCAAAAAAGAAATGTTTGCATAACTTGAGATCCATTCAAGCAAATGGTACCAAATTCGGCATGGGAGGGGATTTGGCTACGACAAATATTTCTATGAATCTTCGCTACCCCTCTTTTTTAACAGAGGAGAAATAGAGGCTGAATAGGCGTGTGTCTGTATTAGGATACGAGAAATGTTTCAATGATTATTTGAGACCCCTCCCTTCTTCCAGAGGAGAGAATGAAAGGGTACAATTTTATTGCCACATTCGATAACTATTCGAGCAAATGGAACCAAAATGGCTTGGAAGGATATTTGGATATGGGAAATGGTTCTATGATTGTTTGAAACTTCTCCCGATTTGCATTGGAAGCATAAGAAGAGGGAAGGGGTCCCGTCCCATACAAGTTTTTGAAATACTCGTTAACTGATCGAGCGAGGAGAATCAAATTAGGCATGCAGGGGTATTTGGGTGAACGAAATGTTTCAAAGATGGTTTGAAGCTCTTTTCACCTTTCATTAGAAAAACATGAAGGGAGAGGGGGCTTCCATACAATTTTTTGGATGACTGGTGGAATAATCGAGTTAATGGAATAAAATTTGTCATGGGTGGATACGGATACGGAAAAAGACTCAATGGTTGTACTCTCCCACAGTTTTTAGAGATGTCGAGAATTAATCAGTCGAAATGCACCGAAATTGGTACGAGATTCTATTTTGATACGAGTAATGTTTCTATAATTATTGGGGACCCTTCCCTTCTTCCATTGAGTGAAATAGGAAGAGGGGACGGAAGCCTCATACATTTTTATTCCTAATCAAAAGAATTACGATACGAAAGAAACCAAGATTAGTAGGGGAAAGTTTTCGGAACGGAAAAAGGTTTCTGTGCTTATTCAGGAACCCTCCAGTAAGGGGATGAATAGGGAAGAGAGGGGCTTTTTTAATGACTCGGGAAATGATCGAACAAATATTGAATAGAAAGAAGTGTGAGAGAAACGTTTTTCTTTATTATTAAACAGGGAGACTATCATAATTTCATTTTTAATTATTTGGAAAATGACCAAGCAAATCGAACCAAATTTGGCTATATGACAGAATTTAGGAATTTATGAATGAATAAATAGAGAGTCTTAATTTAAGATACAAAATAATAATTGGAAAACAAATTTAAGTACAGGTTTTGAGAACAGAAAGGATTATTGAAAAAAAACCAGAAATAAGCTCTTCTCTTAAATTTCCATCAATTTAAGTTTTTCGAATTATAAGAATTTTGAAATTTTTAGTTTCAAAAAAAAATATTACAATTTTATTATTTTAATTTTTTTAACTGTAATGAATTTTGAGAATGTTTAAAATTTTAGAAGTTGACAGAAATTTAAAATTTTTAGAAGTTTTAGAATTTGAAGAATGTTTGGAACTGTTCAAGAATTTTTATTATTTTTAGAATTTTTAAAATATTCAGAATTGATATTGTAATTTTATAGAATTTTCAGAATTAAACAAATTTGTAGAATGAAAAGATTTTTTGGTATATTGACATTTTTAGAATTTGTAGAATTTTCAAAAGGATTAGAATTGTGAAAGTTTTTAATTTTAAATTTTGAGTTTTTTTAAATTAAAAAAATTTAAACTATGGCTTTTTAATTAATTTGTTAAAAATTTTAAAATTTTAATTAATGTTAAATTCTCGAAAATTCAAAAACTTTTAATAATCTTCCATGTAATTAAAATTTGAAAAAATTAAAAAAAAATTAAAATTCAAAAATTAAAGAAAATATCCAAAAATGTTGAAATCCTACAGAACATTCAATTCTTCAAATTAATGGAATGTGAGCACCAAGTGTACTTTGGATTGGACTTGAAGAAAAATATTTTTTTTTTTGATTCATCAACAATGCCAACAAAAGTTGAGTAACGGAATTCATCCAAAATTGTGAAGGTGTTTAGAAAAATAATTGGGAGCTTTCCCATTTCCTATTTTTTTTTATTTGTCCAAGCAAAAATAATACAAAAATAAACATGCTTCCAAAAAGTTTACAGCAGTTTGTGAATCAGACTGTTGATCAGGCGAGATTGAAACGTTGAAAAGAGAATTTGAATAGAATAGAATTAGAAAATGAACATCATTTTTGTTTGCTTCTTAGATGGTTGTATTCGGTGGTAATGAATATTTTACTCTAGATAGAGCCCATGACAGTTATTGATGATTAAAGAGTTATTTTGGAGTTAGTACGTAACCCTTCGTTAGACAAAGTAACACATTTTCTACAATTTTTATATAAGAAAATAACAATTTTAATCATGAAAAAAACCTGATGAATATAATTTCCAACTTATTTAAATGATTTAAATGAAAAAATAAAAATTGAGGATAATAGTATACATTCATTTCAATAAACCAACAACATTGAAGATAGACAACATTTTTAAAGATCAGACCAACAATGAAAATATGTTAAAAAAATGAAATTCAAAAAGACATTCTGAAAAAAAAAATAAAACGATACCTATAACAAAAAGTTTCTTAAAAAAATATATCAAACTAGGTATAGTAACCTCATTAATGATACAAAAATCTTCACAACATTAAAATTATTTATAATTTATTTAGTTCAATGTAAGTGTTTCATATACAGCATATAGGTATGATCATAATGGGACAGCTGCACAGAGGACTGAGTCGAATTGGGGTCATTTTTTTTTAATTTCTCAAACTTTGGGGTTTTAAAAAAATTTCGTTTTAGTTCAAAACTCATCGATGATTTTTCGCAGAATTTTCAAGTAAATTTTACAAGAGTAAGTTTTAACTTCTGTGGAACCAAGCCTGCTAATAGTTTATGTGCCAATTTATAAATTTATTAAAGATTTTTTTAAAGGCCAAGCTAAATATTATTAGATAAACAATAAATTCAATTGACATCACTGATGGGTGCTAAACGAGGTAGTCCTTGTGGAGTTTTCATGCAATTTCCCGCAAGGCAGCAGCAGTGATGTCAATTGATTTTTTTCAATGCCATAAGACGTACCCCTGTTAAACAGTTGATTACTGTTTTGCCTAATAAGAAACGAAGTAAAGGTTTCCGACAAAGTTGTTCAAAAACACATTCTCGTAAGAAAATATATAAATTGGCACAAAAACCATAAGCAGGCTCGGTTTTACGGGAACAAAACCAAAAAATGATGTTGTTTTTTCAGTATAAAACATTTAAGTTTTCCATACAAACCTAAAAGTTTAAATTTACTCATGCAAATGTTTCTCAAAAATTCTGCAAAAAAGCCCAGGGTTTATTCATGTTTATTCATTCTGATTGGTAGATAAACGAAAATTTCCTTCCAAAAAAATGTGGAAGACGAGTAGATATAAGATACAGTTGATTTAGAATAAGGACAACCTGTGTTTGACTGTTAGACTATTTCAAAGAGGATAAGATTAAAAATTCTGATATCGATCCTGATTCTTATCCAGGTTCTGATCCCGATTGTTATCCTGATGCTGATCTTGATCCTGATCCTAGTTTTTTTGTTCTGTTGCTTGTACTGATCTGAAATTGTTTACTGAGCTTAAACCTGAACATGATCTAAATCATGGTTCTAATCCATATTCAGGTTCAGATAATAATTATGACCCTTATCTCGATCTTGATCTAGAATCTGAACCTAATTTTAATCCTGAGCTTCTAATCTTGCTAATAATCCTACTGTTGATCCTATTTCTTATCCCAATTCTATTTGTACTCTAATCCATATCCAAATGCTTGCAACACTTCTGCAGTTTCACATAGCTTTACATAGCTTAGCACGGAGAGAAACGACGCAAGTTGTTCTAATTATTTCAGCATGTTAAACCAATCATCAAAATGTAGTTGATTTTGTCGTATCCAACTATAAATATAATAGACTTAACTACAAACTGTAGATTGACCATACTCAATCGACTATAAATATAATGGAATCAACTGTAATGGTATAATTGATTCAAATTTATACCCATGATAGATTTGACTACAATTGTATGATTGATTTCAGACATGAAACTATAAATATAGAAAATTCAACTATAACCTGCTGATTGACCTCACGCAATCAACTATGAATATAATAGATTCAACTGTTATGGTATTATGAATTCAACTGTAAATCCAACAGATTCAACTACAATTGTATAATTGATTTTAGGCATTCAACTATAAAGACCTCTCACATTTAACTAAAAAAAAGGTTGACTCAACTATAATGGTATAATTGATTGAACTGTAAAAATTATTGATTCAACTACAATTGTATGAATAAACTGTAAAAAACGCGCCGATAAAACTATACCGAAAAACCATCTTAAGAGTTGATATCTTCTCAAGGCCCAAATGAGAAAAGCTACTATATGTATACAGTTGAACAATCAAAATCAATCATAGAAATGTAGTTAAATCTATTATATTTACAGTTAAATCAGTTATACCTGTATAGTTGAATTTACTATATTTATTGTTGAATCCACAATATCATTCATACGATTATAGTTGAATCTATTATATTTAAAGTTTTTTTTAATTTTTTTTTATTTTATTAGAGACGTTTTAACCATATTTAAAGTTGAATGCATAAAATCAATCATACCACTATAGTTGAATCTATTCTATGTATTGTTGAACGCAAAATATCAAAAAGATAATCTATCATATTCATAGTTGAAATTATCAGATTTTTAGTTAGTCGAGAGTGAATTAGAAAAATAGTTAAATATAGGCATGGTTATATGGTTGAAAGAACTATACTTTTTTCTCCGTGAGCTCTATATATTTTTTACACAGGGACTGATGAAATAGTTTACACTGAAAGGCATAGAAAAAGAAAGAACCCGGGAAATACCGTGCTGTTGAACTCGTTTATCTAAGTAATTTTGAGTTAAAAATTTACCAACTTTTTTACTGATTCTTGTTTCAAATATTTAAGTCCATGAGTATAAAGTGTGTGTCAAAGCATTAAAAAATAACAATTTTTCTTGATTCAAAATTATCGGATCATTTTAAAGAGATAAGTACAGGCCTTTTTTATTTTTGGTAATACGCTCGAAAACTTTGTGTTGCCAAAATCGAACGGTTTTTTCTTCGTCTTTATAACTTATTAATAAAAATAAACAATTTATATTATTCTTAAAGCCTTTTTTCATCATTCTCTGAAAATTTTCTGTCATTGTGTGTATATTGTTATCATTTTTAAGACACATATACATTTTTTGTTATGTTTAGAATGTTTGTTATTTTGATCTTGTTTATACATTTTTTTTTCAGATATTTTTTGATATTTCTAGGTTTGTGTTTGTGTTTGTTATTGAGTTTTATTATTTTTTTTTATATTTTTCGTCATTTTCCAGTACGTTATATTTTTTTAAAAAACTTTTTGCTTTAGTTTTTATATGTTATCAACATTCAAGAACGTTATACCATAGTTAAAATGTTTGTCAAAATTATGTATATAGGTCTCGTAAAAGCGGATGGTGATATTATTTCAAAAAACCGTTAGATTTTGGCACTTGTGCCAAAATCGAATGATATCAAAATCGAACAGGGTCTGTATTTCAAATTTGTGGTTCGACACAAGTTTCAAAATCGCTTCTGAGTTGTTTTTCTTCTAAGAGGCTTATCAAGTGAAGGCAGCACAAGATAACTTTTCCACGAATCATAAGTCCTATTTAAATGGCTTTAAAATAAGCCTGTATAATACCGATTATACTTCACAATTAAAATGGTTACAAGACACCTTGTCCTGCTTCGGGCACAAAACTGTCATCCTCTAAGAATAATTGAAAGGGCCTTTTTAAGAGAAGACACTTCTTTCTGTTGATGCTCCTTTAACATTTTTAAGGAACGCCTAAGGGAAACACAATTATGTTCCAACTCAAGCTGAGAGAGTCTCCCATCAGACTATTCCGGGGTACAGCAATGCAATGTTAGTTGCTCATTCTATTTCTCAATTGCTGATGTGTATGTTGCCAAACGATCACCCATCTATTAGTGTTCGCCAATTTTTCTACCGAGTAATATTTTCCCCCTTTACTCGAACGGAGGCGTCCGAGCGTGTATGTGATTGCATAATGTCATATTTTTTCCCTACCTGCCTCTTCGTCTTCATTATTAATTAATCATTCGTTTAGTACATTAGCATTTATTGCGTTTTTTGTTTCAAGTGTGGGAAAGAGACGGGCTCCCTCGTCTGGCTCGGGCAGAAAGTGAATGTCCAGCCAGACTGAGTCATTTCCTTGTTTAGTGTCTTCTTTTGGAAGAAATAGGTTCTAAGAATGTTTTGATTTTGATTTCGGGAAGTTTTGAATCTTAGTGTGTTTTATGCTTAATGAAACCATCTTCAGGTGACAACCTTTCCTGTTTACTCTTCTTCACCGAAAAATCAAGAAATTGATACACTTTAAATTACAACAAATTGTTTGCAAATTAACTTATCCATTGAACAGCAGCAGCAGCAGCAGCAGTGCACTGTCATTATGACTCAACCGAGCGCTAATTTCCACCATTCATGTAACCCGATACTAATTGGTACTTGACGATAATTCCCCGTTCGAAAGGTGCAGACATACCTGCTTCTTCGTTGTAATTCAGACAACAACTACAGTTCCAGCAAGTGCAACAAAAGTGTGTAACCACGAAAAGCCCGAGCAAGAACCGGTACAGAAACAGCAGAAAAAAAGAAAAAAAAAACAACAACACAATCAACACAAGTAATAAGTGGAAACAAACAAAACAAAACGCACCAACAAATGGAATATTAAATGGAAACATCAAGGCAGAAGCGCGAAAAAACAAAAAAGGGAAACAAACCAAAACAGAGCAGCAAATGAAAAAAAACAGCAAACTGGAGGAGCGAGAAGCAATTCCAACCATTTTAATACACTATCATCAGCGAACTGCCGCCAAGCGATGGAATGGAATGAAATTATCGCAGGTTGCGTTGGGTTGTCATGATTGAAGCCTTCGCAAAGTACGCGAAAAATGAAAAATTACTAATTACCTGGACTCGCCGCGGCGGCGGCGGCCCTTTTTTGGAAAGGAACTTTCCAAGTGCGATTCCGGGCTGCATCGTTGGAATTTCTGAGGAAAAGCAGTTTTTTTTGCAAATTTGATTGCGTCAATGAATCATCAAAAGCAAGAAAAAACGCCAGAAGTATACACGGATTTGTCGAAATGAAACTTAAGGAATTTCTCCAAAACCAGCAAAGAAAAAAACCAATCTCTGCTTTGAATAAATAAGTGAAGATACAGAGGACTTAAGCTCATTGATCAAAATTCAGTTTCCCTTTTTTTGCACTGCCTCAAGCCAATCTCTTGCGTAATCGTTTCAAGAAAAAAAAGGAAAAAGAAACTTGGACTTAAAATATGCACCGTTTCACCACCGAATGCATTCAAAAATACACCCAAAAACGCAAGTCACAGAAAGAGCAAATGTAAAAAAAAAAAATCAAACAAACCTCACGTTCATCACTAAAACCACCACCACGGCGAGCAGATCGTTGCATCTCTGCCTGGTTGGCACGGTTTGGCGCGCAAAGATTCGCGATCATTGCCAAGGTCGTCGGCGTATTACCACACGCGCGCGGCACACATACGCGTCAGCGCATCCCATGCGCGCACACACGCGCGAGCAAATACATACATCACCCAGTCGACCGGTTCCATCCATCAAAGTCCCTCTCCCTCGCGTCTCCCATCTTCTTTGCTCCACTCATCACGGATGGAAGGAATACATAGGTTCTTACTAAGTGAGTGCAGAGCGCCCCTCCCGCGCTTATTCACTCTTAATTCGACGCAGAAACCGCGCAGCGTTTGGTACTCGTTGCAGCATCCCCGAACGGGGTAGGGTAAAAGGGCCATGATTTAGTAGATTTTTTAGAATTTATTCAATTTAAATAAAAAAGTACTAGTGTTTGCCAGTTTCCGTTCCGTTTTAGTCGAATATCTGTCGTATGACTGATTCAGTACAAATGACAAACAGCCATAACACAAAAGTGATAAATCCAAAATCTCGAATCAGACGATTGCGCCATACCACAGAAGGTGGTTACAGTGGCGATTTTTATCTCGCAGCTCCTCAATCTTTTGAACGAAGGTTCTTATGCACTTGATCGCATTTAAGATTTCATAATCAGGGTAGCTACGATACGCGAAAGCGGCCATGGACATCCTTGTGAACTTCTACCAGCGCATTGGAACCTATTTTTGGATAACCATGTAAGGCTTCAACACCGCCGACGGAGTTTCGGATTTTCAACTGGTTTCTGTAACGCCAACAGAGTTCTACCCCGTCAAAGGGATTCTTAAGGTTTAAGTAATTGCCAATCTGTGTTCAAAGTCGATCTTCGAAGAAGGAAAGATGATTTGGGATGCGGAGACCATCGTCAGTTTTTTTAGTTGGTTTCCCAGGTTGTATATCTTCGTTAACGTATTGCATTCCAAGGCACGGTGGTGGGCCCCCACATGTCTCCAGTTTGCACTCTTGGTTCATGAAGGGTTCATGAGTTCAATGGGACGTTTACCAACGCCCTACACCCTACCACCTTAATTCCACCTGAGGCCGCAGACCTTAATACCCCTAAATCCCGTTTTACGGACTGTATTCCAGGGCACGGCGAGCCACCACGTCCTCCCACTTTGCTACTCTGGGTCCATGGGTACAATGGGGAGACTCGTGATATGCTCCGTGTGTACTTCCTACTCCCTAAACTCCACCTGGGGCCACAGACCTAGTTCCCATCCCGAACTGTTTAACTCACTATCCTTCAAAAGTGGAAAATCTATTCGCGCTAGTGCGCTCCAAGACAATACTCTTAGACGAGACCACTTTCAGCAAAACCTCTCATCATTACGATTCGAAGTCTGAACTCTCTTCTAACTTGAGAACCGACCTACCTCTGCTCTGCGGGACTCAAGGCCCAATCTCTCCTCTAGCGACTCGAGATCTGACCTCTCCTTGTAATGACTCGAAGTAACCATTTATACCCCTCCTATTGTTAATAAGGCCTTTAATCTCTTCTCTTGCGACCGTAGACCCGACCTCTTATTGTAAAGACTTGGAGTAGACCACGCAAACCTCATCCTCCTTAAGGCTCAGGCATGACCTCTCCTCTAACGACTCGAAGCCGGACCTCTCATCTCCAAGAATCGAGATTTTCTTTTTGCCCGTCGTGTGCCGTGACCTAACGAAACTACTCGGATGATTCCCGAAGAAGACGTCATCTTACTCCGAATCGAATGGCTCACCCAGCGTCGAGAGCAACTCTGCCCGTGAGAGTTACCCTTCCAAACGGTCTCCACTCCGAAGAAGATAAAGTCTTACCCCGCAGCTTAGATCTTTGGGAACCGCATTACTCAGATACTCTCTAAAAGTGGAGCATCCTACGATCAAACGTGGCGTACCAACGGTATCCGCTACGCTAAAGATGTTGCTTCAACTTTTTAGCTTCAAACCGTTGGGTCGGACGCACTCTACTCCACAGACTAGTATCGTTTAAAAATCCTGTGGTGGTAAGGTCTTTTCACGCTAGTGTGCTTCAAGGTATACTCATAGACGAAACCACTTTCTATAATGCTACTCCCCATTACGACTCAAAGCCTGAACTCTCCTCTAAAAACTCTAAATCCAACAACTTATCGTAATGACTCGAGGTGACAACACATGCCCCTTCTTTTGATGACTCAAGGCTGCCTGGTCTCTCATGTTGCAACTCGAGATCTGACCTCTTATCAAAAAGACTCGGGGTTGAACACCCTAACCTCTCGTCCTGGAGCCTGACCTTTTCCCTACCGACAGAACAGCTGAGTAATAACTCAGGTGAATCCTTCCAAAGGCGTCATCTTACACCGACTCAAATGGCTCGTCCGGCGTCGAGAGCCACTCTACTCCAAGGGGAATCCACCACCACCGGAATAACCCTCACTAACTGGGATGAAGATATAGTCTTGTCCCCGCAGCTTCGATAATTAGGAAACATACTACTCAGATACTCCCCGGTAGTGGAGTTTCTACTCACGAACGCGGCGTATCCACGGCCGGCATCTACTACGCAACTCTCCCTTTGCCTGGCAACTCTTTGGCTGGCAACTCTAGGACTGGCATAATTTTGATCTGTACAACCCTCAAAGTACTCTGCAAAATGATCCTGAACAGGATCCAAGAGAAAATTGCCACTCCCACGGCAACAAGCTAGATTCCGATCCGGATGATCACGTGTGGACCACATCATAACGCAAAAATCATGGAAAAAACGAGGCTTATCAGGTTTTCAGGAAAGACCTTAAAAAATCGGGCAAATGCTGAAAAATCAGGCACATTGGCATCTCTGGCTCTAACTCTTGCCGCCCGAGTCGCTTACAGCTCGTGTTAACTCGGATAACGAGGGGAGCCGAACTGAAAAAAACAGTGTTGTTTTCTCACGGCTGTTTGTTGTGGAAATTTTTTTTTTCTTTCAAAATTCAGGGAGCTTGAAAATAAAAACAATGCAGAAAATGCGGTTTCATTATGTTCACCGTGGTGAAATTGGCTAACGCGCCGTTGTACTGAAGCGGAGATTGCAGGTTGAAGTCCTGCCGGTGAGCTGTTGTATCTTTTTCGAAAAATCCAGCTAATTATTCTTTAATTCTTTCCATCACCTTCGAAAATGTTCTTTTTCAAGTTTAATTAGTATTAAATTCAGAAAAAAATATTCAGTTAGGCTTCCGCTTTTCCAAATCCGAATTGCCGGGCCTTACGCTTAACCCCTGCCATCTGATTTTAAACAGCCACCTTGTCCTCCTTCTTCGCCGCAGAATGCCAGTTTTCCTTGAACTGCTGCTCGTCCTTAGCAGTTTTTTTGGTCTTCTTTAGGTTCCGATTGACAAAAGCCCAGTATTTTTCAATTGAGTGGAGCTCTGGCGTGTTGGGAGGGTTCTTGTCTTTGGGAACCACCTGCACGTTGCTGGCGGCGTACCACTCCATGGCCTTTTTACCGTAATGGCAAGATGCCAAATCCGGCCAAAACAGTACGGAACAACCGTATTTTTTCAGGAAAGGCAGCAGACGTTTATTCAAACACTCTTTCACGTAAATTTCTTGGTTGACAGTCCTCGGAAGCTGTGAAATTGCTGCTTTTCAAGCCACAGGTACAGATGGCTTCCCAAACCAGATATTTCTTCGCGAACTTTGACAGTTTCATGTGCTTGCGCCCTTTCCCCTTCCTTTTGCCGTATAAAACTCCTGTCCCGGTAGCCGCTTGTAGTCGGCTTTGACGTAGGTTTCGTCGTCCATTACCACGCAGTCAAACTTCGTCAGCTTCGTCGTGTACAGCCTCCGGGATCGCGCTTGGGCCGTCGTATTTTGTTTATCATCACTACGTTCTTGAGAGTCGATAGTCCGGCTGGTTTTGTGGCTCGATGCACGGTTGTAGACGATACACCCAGCTTATTTGCGGCATTTAGGAGAGATAGGTTAGGGTTTCGCTTGAAACTACCGGCAACTCTCTTTGTCGTCTCAGCGGCTTCCGGTTTTCGAGTTCCCCCGATCCAGACTTCCTGGCTGTCGACAAACGTTCCCCAAACACTTTAATTACATTTGTAACGGTTGATTTGGCAACTTTTAGCGATTTTTGGACGGCATTTAGACAACTGAAGAGTGAATTCCAAAATCAAAATAGAAGCAACATTCTGCACACACACACACACACACACACACACACACACACACACACACACACACACACACACACACACACACACACACACACACACACACACACACACACACACACACACACACACACACACACACACACACACACACACACACACACACACACACACACACACACACACACACACACACACACACACACACACACACACACACACACACACACACACACACACACACACACACACACACACACACACACACACACACACACACACACACACACACACACACACACACACACACACACACACACACACACACACACACACACACACACACACACACACACACACACACACACACACACACACACACACACACACACACACACACACACACACACACACACACACACACACACACACACACACACACACACACACACACACACACACACACACACACACACACACACACACACACACACACACACACACACACACACACACACACACACACACACACACACACACACACACACACACACACACACACACACACACACACACACACACACACACACACACACACACACACACACACACACACACACACACACACACACACACACACACACATACACACACACACACACACACACACACACACACACACACACACACACACACACACACACACACACACACACACACACACCCACACACACACACTCCTTCAAAATGAGGGGTGTTCAGGTTTTTTAAATGCCAAATTGAAAGAAATACGTCAAGTTGATATTGACTAAATTTTGACCGTATCACCCTTTACATTGGAATAAATTGAACGAAAGCTTGTATGCAACTCAATAACATACTATAACATTGCACAAAACCTATAAATCAAGTAATTGTTTATCAAAAAATTCAGTAAAATGAAGAATACAAAAGGTGATAAAACACCCATCTTCCATAATTTGGTTTCTGCTTTTGTAATCTATCGGATATTTGTTAAATTCTTCGAAACTTCCATAAAAAAAACAAACTTTATTTATTCCTCCCTTCTGGTTTTTTGGAAATTTCGAAGGTGAAGGATGACAAAAGGAGAAATTTTCATTTGTTTCGGTCTAATAAGAGCCAAATAAAACTTCACTCGAATGTTTCTGGTCTAGCTCGACGGCAGAATTGAATTTGTTAAAAAAAAACACATGGTAAGTAATGTTTAGGGTCGATTTCGAGTTTTTTTTTTTGGGATTAAGGGTTGAAGCTTTCCTGCTGTACAAAATGTTGACAAGATTATTATCAAAAGCAAGGGGTTTTGCTGGTGACATGAAAAACAGTTCTTTAAGATTTGACGTCTCGAAATTTGAGAAACAGGGTTTTTTAAAAATCTTCAGATCCTATTCATAAAATATTGAGTGAAATGTCGGGATAAAGAATTTCAAAATTATTCTAATAAAAAAGTAGTCCCTCAAAGCCAAAGCAGTTTAAGTGACTTACACACTTTTCAGACATTGCAAGTTGCCCGTCTTTTTAATACAAAGATATGTTTATCAGCGAGTTGAATCATCTCAAAACTTTAAATTTAAAATATAAGGATAGTAAAAAATATATTTATGGAATTATGAAGCATCTTTTAATAAAGGTTGAATTATTAAAATTCATTGCATAAAATTAGAAACTTCTGAGTGCAAAACAGTTAATTAGAGCACAGAAATAACTAAAATTAATAAGGCTGGAACAAATATAAATTTATTCTTTTGTCACCCCCACCCCCCCCCCCCCCACCTTCGAAATTTCAAAAAATCCAAAGGGGGAATAAATAAAGTTTGAAGTATTTTATGTAAATTTCGAAAAAAAAATCTAGAATCCAAAAGATTACAAGACGAAAAAACAAATTTTGGAAGATGGAAGTTATTTCACCTTTTGTATTCTTGAATTTGGAATTTTTCGATAAAAAATTACTTGTTTTTTAGGTATTGTGCAATGATATTGTATGCAACTTTGTTGCATACAAGCTTTCGTGAAAGTTATTCCAATTTATTTGATTTTCACATTATTTTTTATTGTCCCCCCCTCCTGATGTTCACACTTCGAGTGACAAAAGAAGGATTTGAAATTTGTTCTGGCCTAATTATGCGTAAATATCCACATTTGTATTTAGCGAATAAAACATGTCGTCATATGAAAAAACAATCCGAGTTTTTTCAGTTGCATGTAATCAATGAACCTGTTCAGTGTTGATAAGAAATTTGTATGGAAGAAGAAATTTTTGCATATGAATTCAATTCATTGAAAAGTTTTGTAAAATTGCAGGCTTTGCTTGCTGGAGCTTCCAATAATTTTATGACATGTTTTTGCGAAGGTTATATGAATAAACAAACTTATTGGCTAAAGTAGTTAATCGAGATTTTTTTTATTTTCACCCTACGGTCGAACAGTTTTCAAATTAGCAATCAAAAACATTAAAATTCAATTTTTTAAAATTTTTTGTGACATATAATATCATTTCTAGGGTAAAAGTAAGGATTGATTTTTTTTCTACAATAAATGTAATGTAGAAACCAAAAATTAATTCAAAAATCGGAAAAATTTAGTTCTTTGAACTTTCAGAACACCTCGAACCAATTGTTGGACGATCCGATATTTTCTCTGGTTGTTCAAGGAATTTTTTCCAAAATCATGGTGTTTAAATTGTCCTTTAAACGTTAGTTAAACGTTTCGTAAAAAAAAAAACGGATATAAAAAATATTTTGTTCTCACGAAAAACCTTATTTGCCGTAGAAGGAATCTTAAGGTTTTGTTTAACAATTAGCACAAAATCGGCGAAAAAGTAAGAAAAATTAAAATGTTATATGCATATCTTACTGCAGAAAATACGTATGACGCCTCAATTCATCAGTAAACATTCCAATTAACATGATTCAGAATTATTTTTGGGAAAAAGTTGAAAAACAGCTCAAGTATTGACAATTTAAGTCATTTCCTGCAACAATGGGTAAGGGGAAAACGATTGGCAAATCACCCTATGCTATAATGTATTTTTTCTACCAACAATGGTTTTCGAAATATCTTTTGAAAGAAGGTTAAAATTCCTTAAAAAATTTTGTGCACTTTTTCGGAAAAAAATTGAATAAGACATGATTTTAAAAATTCAAGTTTTTACGCATTATTCAACTTTCCCGTATACGCAAGTTATATTGACTAAGAAGCTATAGAAGTTTTATTTAGTTTTCCCCACTACGTTAAAATGGAATTCCAGTGAAACTTCGAACCAAAATTAATTATAAATATTTTTAACAGTATATGTTAAAACGCTTTGCAGTCTTAAACAAAGAAGGAAAAAATAATAAAAAGATATCAATGATTAATTTATCATAAAACTGTTTTTCTTTAAACGCTTTATCAGTAAACTGGATGCCATAGACAAAATTTGACAAAAACTTCGAGTCCAGGGCACCAAAATCTTCCAAAACAAGCTATAAAACATTCATTTAAGATTTGAATCCAATAGAGTGTGAAGTTATTGAGTTCAAGGTTGGAGTGATGACGATCAACCACTGAATTTCTATAGAGTTTTGAACAGATATGTACAAATTTTCTGTGAAAACCAAAAAATCATGCAAAATTTGGTTTATTTCTAAAAATCAGGGAAAACGAGGCTCATAAGGTTAATAGGCAGGACCTTGAAAAATCAAGCAAATTCTGAAAAATTAGGCACATTGGCATCTCTGGTTGTGTGCCGACCAACAATGCATATAAAATTTAAAAAAAAAAGAACCGCATAGATTTAAAACATATTACTTGAAATGTAGGAATTGAAGCCAAAGGGATATAATTTCAAAAAAGCTGCTTTTGAGAAAATTTTCGCAGTTTAAAAAAAATCTTGGTGTGTTTGGCCATTTTCCGTACCTACTTTTTGAAAAAATATCGATTTCCTTTCGAACGTAAAAGTAATGTTAACAACAGGCTTGGCAAAAGTCATCGTCATGAGGCGTGAAGCTGTGACTGTGAAGCCTCTTGGTCCGTCAAACTCAATTGACTGTTCCTTAACGACCAGTCACTTCGTTTGCCAGTCATTCATTTCCCATTCATTTGAAGCTAAAATAATAACCCAGTCAAGCAATCGCATTCAAACGACCGATGACGAAAAAGGAACGCATTTATTATTATTGTTGCTCCTGCCAGCAAGCCGAAGACGACCGAAAAGGAACAAGAAAAGCATTTATTATTATTGTTGCTCCTGCCAGCAAGCTCGTTTTCAGTTTTTTATTGCTATTGTTGCTCTCTGCCAGCAAGTCGTTCAATTAGTTGTACCCAGTGATGCCACATTAAAATCGGTATTTTCGAGTCCGAAAAAATCGGTATTCGGTATGAAAATTCCAAAAATCGGTATCAATACCGATTTTTTTTTTCGAAGCTTTTAATACTATTTTTATTGAAAGAATATTGAAAAATTACTGAATCTAAGCAATCGAAAGATTCCTTTTTATTGTGTGGATATTTTCAAAATATTTGGAATGTTTCAAAGCTTTGCCAAAAAGCGCACAAATTTTTTAAGTTCTAAGCAAGAATGTCCCATGTGACTTTTGGGTCATTTTCACATTTTTGCTGGAAACGGTCTCTTTTAGTGTTAACTTTCGAATAAAAACACAAACAAGCATACTTTGTTCTGAACTTATACGAAATTTTCATCAAGGTGGTTGTCTCTATGTTGATAGTTCTACGCAAAAATGTTACACTAGAGAAAATTCTATGAAAAATGCAAATTTTATCAAAAAATTGTTTTAAAATGAGTTCAAACTGTTGAATTTAATGTTATTCACTGAAAAGAACACTAAAATAGAAGGCAGAGGAAGAGCGAAAAGCCTTGAGTGTTTTATTCAGAGAAATTTTCACTAAACACTTTTCGGTAGGCACTACTTACAGGATCCATACTTAACTATACATTTTTTATAAACAAAGAGGAACGTATTTCTCAAATTATGGAGCATGAGTTTTTCGGAACAAAATAAACTACGCAAGCTTTTAAAATGATAGAAAAATTGTAGCCGTGTGACAGTTTTTCGTAGAACTAAAGCATCGGCATACGTTCTGATTCTACGCAAAAGTGTCACACGGAGCTTTTTTGGCTATAATTTGCTGTTTTTTTTGTAGGAGATGTATTTTTTTTGTGGCAGAAAACATTGTAAAATGATTAACCTGAGCTGTTCACTACGAAAACACTGTCAGCGAATTTTTAGTATGAGAGAAAAATTGGAAATATAGCTGATATTTCAATCGCGTTTTTCTCGTTTGCACGTTATTCCACATGGGACAATCTTGCTTGGAACGGCAGAAAAGTTATCACAAAAACATAGGATTTTTTTTAATTTTGTGGACTTGTGCTATTTATAAAGAGCGTGCACTTATCTTGGTTCCTAAATTTCAAACCCACAACTTTAAGATATGATTTGCTTATATCTTCAACTGCTATAATCTCTAATCTACCATGTTATTTGATAATCAAAATTCGATCTCAAGAGAGTTGGCATAGGAGATAAAGATGCTATCGAATAATCTGAGACTTGCTGGCTAAATAGGCACTAGAATTATATTGGTTCATAATTTAAATAAGGAAAAAGATAGTTATAGTTATATTTTGAAAAAAAAATCTGTCAGAACGAATTTTTCAAAAATCGGTATGAAATCGGTAGGTTTTGCCAAAAATCGGTATTCTGTGAATACCGATTTTTGGTCAAAATTTTCGTCAAAAATCGGTATGAATACCGAAAAATCGGTAGGTGTGGCATCTATGGTTGTACCTGCCGTCAGCAGCCGATCGAAGTATGAAGAGATTTGCCAGTCACTCTCAGGAGAAATTTTGACTATGTGTAGGAGCTTCGCCAGTCGATGATGGAGAAATGTTGATTGTTGTCGTGCTTTATCCGTCATGCGAGTAGTGAGGCTCCGTCAATTGAGAACACAGTGCCAGTCGTTTGATGAAACAAAACTAGTCGGGTCAAGCGTGACGGGCGAAATTTACCATCACTGGTTAACAATCTGTCAAATCTGAAAAAATCACCAATTGCATTTTTTAATATCAAAATTAGTTTGGCATTATTTATGAAAATCGACCATTGATGCACTTATCCCCTGGTTCTGAGGGCACCATACTTTTATTTTTGTCTTTTTCAAAATTCAAATTAATCAAAACATTCCATAAATTTTTATGATCCTATTTTTATCCAATTTTACACATTAAAACGTTATGGAAGCTGGAATTTAAAAAAGGGATTTTTTATTTTGGTTAACAACTTCGCCGAAATCGGCAATTGACAACATTGGGAACCACCACCCTACCGGAAAGATACTGCGCGGTGCATTCTGCCGTTCGTTGTTGGTGTTTTGATTTTTGATGCACCCGCACGTCGGCGGCGTCGTTCACGTTGAGTTATTCTTAGCGATCACAGCAAGTCGTAGCTCTACATAGGGCTTAGGCACGGAATTCACTGGGCCATATTTGCGGGGAACTGGCACCCGGAGATGATGACGGGATTGTAACGTCAGCGTTTATTTTTATGCGTTCCGGCATCAACAGCTTTCACGCCGCCGCCGCCGCTAATCGCTAATGTTTACGCGAACGATTAAAGTGGGGGAGCGGGAATCGTGAATTTGCAGCTTAGCGCAACAGCCGCGAGCAACTGATGTCAGACTTCCCATGGGGCTCCCCAAGCTAGTTCTAACTAACTAATGGGGTACTGTATCACAGTCACGAAAATGTACTACGGCACCCATTCCGGCGCGGGACAGGACATTAAAATCCTTTTAAAGCGATCGGAATCGTGGCCGTAATTTGCTCGGCTCGGGGGCTTATCAGCCTTCTCCAAAGGGCTATCAGCTCGTAATTCAACTAAAAAACTTACGCTGAAAACGGTCAATTCGCGTTCCTGTTTCCTTCTGCTCTCCTCTTGGAGATCCGAAAAAATATAACCAAACGAACTCCACCAAGAGAGCGCTGGCGAAGAATCTGTGTCAGTGTGTTAGTCCCTCCTCACTTCACCTTCTTGCAGCTGCAGCCGACAGCTGGAGGACCTTGTTCGGGACGCCACTTTGATCGTTTGGTAGGTTCTGTGGTGTTTTGCATTCTACCCTTGCTCCTGCTCCTCCACCCTAGAAGATTTGACTTTTTTGTGCATTTTTTGACCGGTGTGTTTGAAACGGCGAGCGCGGAAATGCTGAAGGTTATATAACAACATTCGACGATGACGACGACAACGACGACGACCGTTTGTGTTGCTGTGCCGAGTTTCGCTTATTGGAGGTCGGAGATTTCGGAAACCACATAATCTGTCTGTGCGTTGCATCGGTTTTTTTGCCTCCTCTCTGCCATCCAATTCGCCACCTCTTCCTCTGCCTTTGATTGATGCAGGCAATTTCTGGTTTCGTGTGTTTCCGGGGTTCGGTGAGAATTTTTACGACCTGTATTAAGTCATCCTTTACCGGTCGCTTCGGGGATATTTTGGACTCATCGAAAAATGCTCGTTTAGAGTAGGTTGTTTAGCAAATATTTAGAAGGGTATAGAATTTTAATTTGTTTGCTAATGAACTACTTAGTCGAAACAGGTGTGGTGTGATTTTTAGAATACACTCTATCATACGAAATTAGCTAGAGAATGACAAAAAACCTTCAAGGTAGTGAGAGAGACCCCGGAATCTAGTTTCTACCCTAAAGCTGCAAACCCTCCAGAGTACTGCTCCAGGATCACCATTCCACTTTGGAGAAGCGGGAAGAGGTGAGGATTCAATATCACCCATTGACACTGTTCACAAATCAATTCAACAAGCCCTCTCATTAATACGGCAGTGGCGGCCAAACGGCTCGCCACGACAAGCCATAATCTCGTTAATCCCAATTTTACAACCAGCCCGAAACTGCAACTGTGCAACCGAACGGCACCCAGCACTTAACATCCTACGCATCCTCCCTCCATCCAGATGGTGGACCAACAGGTGGTCTCGGAACAACCAGCGACGACGACGACGTTGACGTGGATGCTCCAGTGGGAGCCACAGAGAGGTTATGAAATTGAAAATTTCTTTCTTCCTTACGACTTTGATTGGGACAGTTGTGGTAGGGTTACCAGATTTCAGGAAACTTCAACAGAAATTTATGAGCGGGTGGGCTAGAGTTTAGCAGAATTACTCTTGAATTTCAATTTTTTGTTGTTTAGAATCGGAATAAACAGCCCAAACTCTGAACCTGAACAAATAGTTTAAAAGTAATATTTTTGTACGGTGTTTGATTTTTTTTGCAAAGAGTTGGTAGAGCTACTGATGTGGCATGCGTTTTTTCAGACATTCCGTGAGTAAGGAAGTCGATCTATCATAAATTAACTCCAATGCCCCCAAACGTAGAACGATTGGGTAAAATGGTACAACTCTGGCAAACAGATGAAGCCAAGAGTATGCAGCATTGAGACATATTTGGAGGATTCTATTCCGAGGCACGGCGAGTCACCGCGTACCCCAGTTTGCTACTCTGGGTCCATGGATGGAATGGGAAGACTCATGACCAGGGGCCGCAGACCTAGTTCCCACCTCGAACTTCTTAACACACTTTCCTTCAAAAGTGGAAGGACTATTCGTGCTAGTGCGCGCCAAGGCAATACTCATAGACGAGACCACTTTCAGCAAAACCTCTCATCACCAAAACTCGAAGTCTGAATTCTCCTCTAACGGCTTGAGAACCTACATCTACTTGCAATGACTCGAGGTTCCCACAAAAACCACTTCTCTTCGCGACTCGAGGCCTGATCTCTCCTCTCACGTACGAGATCCGACCCTTCCTTGCATCGACTCGAGGTTGACGTACACATACCTTTTCTCTGCACGACTCAAGGCTCAATCCCTCCTGCAGCGACTCGAGGTCTGACCTCTCCTCGTAATGATTCAAGGTAAACTTATACCCCTTCTCTTGTTGATTGAAGGCCTGATCTCACCTCCTGCGACTCGAGCCCCGACCTCTCATTGTGAAGACTCGGGGTTGACCACACAAACCTCTCCTCCTGAAGACTCGAGGCTTGATCTCTCTATTAACGACTCCAAGCCCGACTTCTTATCTCCAGGAGTCAAAGTCATATCCCCGAAGCTTCGATCGTTGGAAATTGCGCTACTCGAATTCTCCCCGACGGTGGAGCATCCTACGCTCGAACGCAGCGTATCCACGGCATCTGCTACGCAGAAAATGTTGCCTTGTCTTTGTAGCTTTGAACCGTGGGGCTGGACGCACACTACTGGACAGCCCTCGCATCGATGGGGTAAGTCTACTCCGACCGTTGTCCGGTTTTCTTGTATCCCTTTGGCTGACAATTCTAGAATTTTTGGCTCGTCGTTGTTTTTCTAATCGAGAGCAGCTTGTCTCGCACCAGTCACAGACACATTCGGGACTTTGACGACATTCTACACCGACTCGAGAGACTCGCCCGGCATCGAGAAACTCTCTACCCGTGACCTTTACTACGCAGAAGATATGATGCCTTATCTTTGTACCTTCGATCAAGGGACTGGACGCACACTACTGAGATGCTCTTCGGCGATGTAGTCATCCTGCACCGTTCACAGACTGCCGCTGACTCCAGCTCTTCTGCAGGACAGTCATGATCTGGGTGAACCCATCGCTGACCACATGCCAAGTGTTGGAGTCCGACGCATCCTCTGCACCATGCCGTCACCTCAATCTGGGCAAAATGGCGAAGCCACATGTTTAAGCCATGCAAGCATTCATAACCAGTCAGGAATTGCGTCATATGGAAGTCCACTTCACCGTATCTTCTTCTGATCCAACTCCCTATTTGCGGGATCAGACGATGGGTCCACCTTCCTCTCGCTGAGCTATTGCCTTTAGGTGCTTTTTTTTATTGTCGTAACAATAGACATCCTCTTCTAGCAAAACCGAGGTCGGCATGACGCCCATCACTACACAGACGGCTTTGAACGAGATTGTCCGGTATCCACTGATAACCCGCAGGTTCATCAACCGAACACTGCTAAGTTTCGGCAGGTTACACTGTCTTCCCAGGGCCTGCTTCCATACCGCAATATTGACGTGGTCACGCTTGACAGTATCCTCCTCTTGCTACTGTGGATTGCCGAGGAGTTCGACATCATCCGTGTGAGTGCAGCCGTGTTCACTGCGGCATTCTTACACATGTAGTCGACATGACTCGTGAAGCTGAGTCTGTCGTCGATCATCGCCCCTAGGTACTTCATTGCGCATTTGAACACGGTTTCACACGGTTTAACTGCAATGGTTTCTGTTTGGGGTGAGATCAGAATGGTGATCGCCAACATCTCGGTTTTGTGGTGGGCTGGACGCAGGCACTTAGAGTGCATCCAGCTCTCCACTGCCTAGAAAGCTATTGTGGCGAGTAGCTGTACCTGCTGTTGCTATACGTGATGTTCAACAGAACCGGGCCAAGTATTGACCCCTGCGGCATACCCGTCAAACCTTCTTGTGTCCGTATACCCTCACCGGTTATATACTGTAGTTGGCGATTGTGGAAATAACTTTCCACAAGCCTATACATTTATGCCGGGACCCTCATTTGGATGAGCGATGACACAATCGCTGTCCAATAGACGCTGTTGAAGGCGTTCTTCACGTCCAGAGTGACCACCTCTCAAAAGCGAAGCCCTCTCCTTTTCGTTAGCCTGGTTCTGTACGCGTTCTCAATGACAGAGGGAATGGCGTCTACGGCGCTGGGTCCTCTTCGGCAACCAAACTGTTTCTCCGAGAGTCCGCCCTTACTATCAGTGTACCTTCGGAGTCGGTTCTGAATCACCTTTCTTCAGGACCTTACCCACTGGGTCCAGTGAACAGATCGGCCGGTACACCGATGGGTCTCCTGGAAGCTTACCCGGTTTTGGTAGAAGGACTTATTATTTCTGCCGCTTCCACGTATCAGGGAACACCCTTTCCGTCACATATCGTTGCAATGATGATGATGGCCCAACCTCCGCTCTTGCTTTTTGGGTCCTTGCGCTCTGCATCCTGCTCCTTGCCCTATGGCAGTCGGCGCGCAGACCCGCGATTTTCTCTGTCCACCAGTAGACGGGTAGCCTAGTGTCTTTACCTTCGCCAGTTGTTCAGTGGACAGGTTGTGCAGGTTCCTCTTCTTTTGTCACTTTTATATGGAACAGGTGACTCGATGACTGCACCAAGGAACTCAGTTTCAGAATCAGGGCTGGTTGTATTACTGGACAACCTAGGAGTGTTCTCCACACTTCATTTACCTGAAAATAACACGCTTACCCTTTCCAATCGTTTTGGAACCTGCATCTACACCACCAGAAGCAGTCTTCCGAAATCATGCGTATTGATGGAATAAACCATCATTTGGGGAAATACAAACCATATTCAGTGTCGCGTCTTATTTTACAAAACAAACGTGGGACTGAAGTTGTCCGATGGAAGGTGTTTCCTGTAAGTGTGCTGACCTTGAGGTAGGAGAGTGGGAGGTCTCAATGCCATAATAAGAGTTGGATTTTATATTATCCTTTAGCTCAAAGACGTCAGTGACAGAAGACCACATCTCTCGGAATAAGATAGTAAGCGTACAAAATCTCGCCAGGGCAATCTTCGCAATACATAGCGGAGAATTTTTTTTCTGTACCCTCTCTATCCTTTCGATGTGAACGGATTGGTAAGGTGCCCAAACAGGAGCAACGTATTCCAGGGCACTTCGTACTCATGAGCAGAATACTGTTTCAAGGGCTTAGGGGTCTTCAAAGCTCAGTGTATTTCGACGAAGAAATTCAAACAAGAGCTTTTGAATGAAAGTAGCTCCGAGATCTTTTATCGTTGAAACTCTTTCTAATGTGGAGTCCCTGAGCTAATAGTCGAATACAATTGATACTCTAGTCCTGAAAAAAAAACTAAAGCATTCACACTTTCCAACGTTCATTTCCATCCCATGCGTATCACACCATAACAGTAATTTTTTCATGTCCTCCGGAAGCGCAATTCAGTCCACTATTCTAGTCAATGACTCTGTAAATGTTTAGGTCATCTGCATACAGTAGTTTAGTCGAGTTGAGGTAGGTAGCTATGTCGTTTAAAAACAGCACAAAGATAAGCGCTCCTAGGTGACTACCTTGAGGAACACCAAATAGCATATCGAATACTGTATAGGGTGTTCCTCGGATGTTTATGTAGCCTTGGCGTTTTATTAGCTAGGAATACAGCTGTTTTATAATCCATGAAGGAAATCCGTAGTGATAACTTTTGTTTCTGCTATGCTGTGGTGTACTTTGTCGAAAGCTGTGGCAAAGTCGATATATATTGAATAAAATTGCATTTATTTTTTAAATGTTGCGGTGTGCGATCCATTAACATAGCACACCAGCATTGTCAGCGTCGATCTTTTCTTTACACATCGGTGCTGGTATTCGGTGAGTAACGGTTAAGCTGCCGAATATAGCCTTTCATATATCAGAGACTCGAGCACTTTGAAAAATCAGCACAGGATTGGTATGGGCCGGTAGTTCTCTACACGGTCAGAGTTTCCAGATTTAAGGATTGGAGATGTTGAAGCAGTTTTCTAGTGGCTGTGAAAAGCACATTCAGAAATCGATCTGCTGAAAATCATACGTAGATGTACGGCAAGAGATGCTGCGATATTTGACACCAGAGACGTTGTAGATAGGCAGAGATTCGAAGTAGACGTCGTCACAGTTTAAGGGTTGCGAACTCTACACGCTGCTGAGAAACTCGACTAACAAATCAGCTGACTCTCTAACAGTACCCGGACTTGGAACGTGACAGATGAAGGAACAATGTTTGTGAGACGTCAGTTACTTCCTAAAAGTAGAGTGATCTTGCTTTGTATCACGTTCAATATTCTGAATGCATCGTCCAAAGGTGGAATCGCGCAGAGCCGATTCTCGATAGGTGTGCTTAATTATTGTCCGTCATACCTAGGAAGTAGCGTTTGCGTGCTTTTCGGAACAGATTCTGGTTTCTGTGAAGTTCCACCAAGGGAACTTATAAGGCTTACGGTGGATGGATCGTCTAGAAGGCGCAGTTTGTCTCATCTAATAATTCTGTAACCCGTTCGACGTTGCAGTTTGCAAAGTCTAATTTTTGTCTAAGAGGGCTACCCGTGTCCATAGGCTCATCAGAACTATACTCAAGAAGTGAAATTGAAAGATGATGATGACGGTTACTGTTGAAAATTGCTTATGGTGGTTGTACCCGGAAGCTATTGTTGATTCGATCACAGCGAGTTCTTGTTCCGTGGAAGCGTTCACCGGCAAAAATCCATTAGCATCTCGTCGTTGCTCCAATGCCAATTCGGTAGATTATAGTCTCCAGCAACAACAACGAAGTCCTGGCTGATTGCAGTATCCAGGATATAGTCAAGACAGGACATCTGCGATGCATACAAAGAAGTTTTGCTAATGGGCCTGAAGTAGACACAAATAAGTAGACGGGACGATGTTGAAGCTTTATACGCACAACTACTTGTTCGAGACTATCGCAATCAGGTGCTGTCACAGATACTGCATCGAAGCAGTGTCGCATCGCAATCAATAAACCAACACCACGTCTAAGATGACTTTTACTGAAATTTCTATCGCAGAGGGTTGAAGCTAACTCGGAGTTTGAAATTTCGTTCTTCAGCCATGTCTCAGTTGTCATTACAATGTCGTACTCTGCCGTAGCACAGGCTAACAGGAACTCGTTGGGTTTTGTTCGCATGCCGCCAGCATTTTGATAATATACGGAGAACTGAGAGACTCAGAGTTCTGAGGGACTGAGAGTCCCTGTTCTGTCAGAGAAGTCATGTGGATTTTGCAAATGAGGGAGAGGGTGCAGGCACTTGGCTCGACCGTTTAAATTGGAGACGCAAAGGATTTCGATTGATTCGCTTTGAAGTCTAGGCGAGGCTGCATTAGATTGGAAAAAACCCCGCTCAGAGTTGTTTTCAACAAACAGGCGGAAACGGATTCCAGTGGGCCAGATTTCGGACGAGAGCGCTTTTTGTTTTAGATCGATGGAATACCAACTTTGAAAGATTGAACTTTGAGAGGATCTTGAACAATGAACCCGCAAGGGTAGTTGGTCAGCCACTAAACTTGGAGATAGCCCGGATGAATTGCACTTAATTTCGGTGCAAGCTAGGAAGTTAAATAAGACTGGTAGCTACATAAAACCATGGTAAGTGGTGAGTAGCTTCAAGGTCACACGCTGGACTGAGGCAAGGGGAGGTTTGGACTTTCGAGTCTTTGCGATATTACATTGTAGCGGAATCGGCACTCATGGCAGTAGGTTGTTCAAGCTAACAATACGGGCCCCCCTAAAGACATGATGAGATGATACCGAAGGAATTAGTGGGATGCCTGGTACGAAGTCCAAAATGGCAGCTACACACATGGAAGTTAAGCTCCAATCCAGAGTAGCTTCTGTGGCTTCCTATGGACGATCCAAGTGGCTCGAATACAATTGACAATGGTCTTACATAAAAGCCCCGTTTACAGTTCAATGACCCATCATGCTCTATTGTCTCCATTAGTGCTTTCACGACGCCGTTGATAGGATGTGTCGTTCCTAGCACCGTTTGGTGCCACATTCCGCTGTTGTCCGCAAGCGCTCTGAAAGTTTTAGGGTGTTCCTTGTTCTTCCTTACTAAGACACCTCCTTGAGATGTTTTTCGTTCAAACCAGCAAGTACTGGTTACAACAGCTACTGCACACCTAGTTCGTCATTGGTCGATTGACTGCAATTGCCCGATGCTTGACTACAGAGTTATTCGAGCTTAACACGTCTGTAGAAAAATTGACCAGCATAAGACGAACCATAGAATCTTATAGCCAGTGTCAGACAACTAATATCAGTCGATTTGATACTTCTTCGAATGTCAATGCTGTGCGAAAGATTGTAGACCGAAGGTTGCTAGGCCGAATGAGTTACCAGACCAAAACATGTTCGGCCGAACAGGACAATTGTTGAGACTTACGGTTTCTTCCGGCCTCGAATCCTCCGGAGACATTCGTTGAGGATGGGCAAAATCCAGCAGCAGAAGATCTGCCGCAACCGCCGTCGAAGAACTAGAGAGGTTAGTTTTGGTTCTTTTCTCTTTACGCCGATTCGCAATTGATGATTGCACAGAACAATAGGATGGTAATGATAAAGACAGTACAAATGTTTACATCATCACACGGTCAAGCGAGAATACTCAAAGTTGGTTCGTGGTAAAACAACAGTGTTGCCAGAAATAATAAGTAGTAATCTCATATTACTCATTGAGAAATGAGTATCTACATTTCCGGTTAGGGAATATGAAAAGTGAAAAGTGACAAATAGCTATCGCTAATGTAATGGGTACTTTTATAGTGACTAGACGAACGAAATTGAGCATAGATCAACTCTATTCCACCACTGAAACCTGTGTTGATTACTCGTTTTCAACATGAACTTTCAGCCTGACATCTGTTGGGCTAGACGACCATTCGGCAAGTGATTATTCGGGATAACACGCTTTTGGCCAATCAGTCGTCGGCTGAATAATCTTCAGCCGTAAGACCCATTTGGTCTAGCGGCCTATTCAGCCTGACCCCATTCAGCCTAACGGATGACCTTCGGCCGATTGACCGTCTTTAAATGTCTTTCGCGGAATAACCTAGCCTCGGTCTTTAAAGAGTCTACATTCCAAATTGTGGCCCATTTGACCAACATCAAGGAATCGATCAACAAGGCTTAAGTAAGTGAGGGATTTTGTACCAATATTTAAAACAAATATAGTTTGGTAAAGTTGCATTTTTTTAACTTATTTGAGTTTTTTTGAAAATAGACTTATTTAAAAAAAAAATCCTTTAAAAACCTTAGACGAATGGGCTAAGAAAAAGTTATTCAGACGCAGAGAAGAAATCATCCTGGTAACCCTCTGGAAGCGGCATCCCCGTCAGTCCACCCAAAGTGATATCGCGGACATGTAATTATTATTATTTTTATTATCATCGCTGTAATAACGATAATAATTATACGTTAAAGTGCTTGCTCCAGCTCATCGTCGTGGTGTGTCGTCGCGGCCGCTGCTGTTCGATGATTCCACGGTTGTTGGCGAGTTCGCGTATTTTTTGTTTTACTTCTTCTGTTGATTCGGGGAAGAGGTTTTTCTCGCTTCCCGCGAACGCGAACGCATGCCGTTTAATTTTACCACCTTGTCAGCGATGATTTCCGATCCTGTTCCTGGTAGTGGGCAGCTCGTTGGAATTTGGAGTAAAAACTAGCTCCCCCGTGGAAGAGGGCCGGTGATTACTTATCTCGGTTGGAGATATTTTCCTATTATTTTAATTGCTTGTTTTGCGTGATCAACGAGATCAAATTTATTAGAAATTTCCCTAAAACAAACTAGCCAGTTCAACGACTAGGAGTTGAGCCAGTTCCGAATGCGTTTTTTGAGTTGGATTCGACCTCTTTTAACGCATTTGCACGGTGTGAAAATTCAATTAGCGCGTTTGTCAGCGTACGCTAATGGGTGCAGCTATGCGCCTCAACTTTACGCCTCAAGTTGAACGCGTTCATACAACCACTTTTCGCTGGATATACATTTGTAAGTATTTCGCACAATTCGCGATCCCTTCGTTTTTTTTTTCTTCTCCTTTACTACGAAATGGTTAATCATTTTGTAAGCGTAAAACATTTCTGACACCTTCACTCAATTCCTAGGCGTTGTCGACTGAGGCAGACTCGCGGCGCTCGACTGACGAGGAAAATTGCAAAAAAAAACTGAAATGAGAATTAAAATTTATCATTCATGTTCACCTAGCATGCTTGAGATGATTTTCTCTTTTTATTAAATACTCGAATTCTTTTCGTTCTTGAATTTAAGACACTTGCAAACAAATTGCAGTTTTATACTTTTAAGGAACAAATTTATATAAATGGATAAAAAATTTCAATACTTGCTCATTAAAAAAGGTAAAATGAAGAAAAAAACCACAACAAAACGAAAAACAACATACCGCGAAACAAGTTACAACTTCGACTGGGTAAAAAAATCCACTGAACATGACGAACCCCAACGACGGATTCGCGGATTGAGTTAATAATAGCGCGTGCAATCAATAATTTAACAATATCATAATTACTTATTTATGTTGCTACATATGTAACACACGGAAGAGAGTCAGAAAAAATGTGAAAGATAGCAACGAAAAAAAAAAAAACAGTTCGAGGACTATGATGGGAAGCGGAAGTTAACACTTGTTTTACTATTGTGTAAAAAGGGGGAAAAGAGCAAAAAAAAAATTAATGCCTACCGCTTGTTCGGCGCTTATGTTTAACAAAACTGTTTTATCGCGTTAATTTTATACGCATTCGCTTGAGCGGCGGCGCGATTCTGCGAACATGCCGTTGCAGTTATGATTGTGACAATATGAGTTCGAGAGGAAAAAGCGGCACAAAAAATGTTTATAAAATGGATAGTAAATCGTGGACATAAGGAAAGAGATATAGAAGGGATCACTCCGGATAGGTTAATGAGGTATCAATTACAGGAACTCAACCATCTTACTAGAAATAAACTTGTTCTTATACAAACAAATCGTTTATTTTGAATATTTTTTAACATTATTAATATTCATAAAATAGATAAAAAAATCAAGAAAATTTCGGGAAAACCACAAGTTTTCGAGCTTTTTCAACTTAGTCAGAATTTAGATTATAAATATTCATGAAACAGATAAAAATTTCAAGAAAATTTCGGGAAAAACCACAAGTTTTCGAACTTTTTCAACTTAGTCAGATTTAAGATTATTTTCAAATTTAAACAGACTTCTTGCTGATAAAACCAAAGTTTTATTTTGGTTTGCTGTTTTTGCACACATTTGATTGATTTTGTGATTAACACCTAAAATCTCAAATTGTGTGGAACCCTATTTTAACCCTTTTTAAAATCAAAATATATTTCTTCAACATTATCTATATTCTACATTCCATTCTAAGCAAAAGCTGTTGTTTATTTTTCAACTATCCTTTCTCTCAATTCTACAATCAATTCTTTGCACAGGATTTTAAAATTTTTCATATTTTATTGTTTCCTGCATATCGTTTATCTCAACTCTACATTCCTTCTCACCTCTATTCTCTATTGAAACTTTTATTTACAGACTTATGTTTTTCTCTAAAACAAAATTCACTTTTCAAATACCCTTCATTCCTTATCTTTTTCGATTGGAATGCCATATCAAAACAAACAATCAGCAGAAGCTGCCTTAAAAATCTTCGCTTCCTAAGCCAATTTCTATTTTTTCTTGCGGGAGGCCAAATCCGAACAAACAATCAGCAGCAGCAAGCTCAAAATCTGCGCTTCCTTAGCCCAGCCCATCCTCAATTTTCCACCGGAAAGCCAAAGCAAACAATCAGCAGAAGCAGGAATTGGCTTCGGAAGCGCAAATTTTTAAGCTGCGTTTCCTAAGCCAATTCCGTCTTTTTCCATCGGAAGGCCACATTGAAACAAATAATCAGCAGCAGCACCTAGAATTTTGCGCTTCCTAAGCCAATTCGTCTGTTTCCACCTGAAGGCGAAATAATAAAAAAAAAATCCATAGCAGCAGCCTTTAAATCTACGCTTCCTAAGTCAATCCGTAATTTTCCACAGGAAGAATGATTAAAACAATCAGCAAAAACTGTCTTAAAAATCTGCGCTTCCTTAGCCAATTCCTTCTTTATTCACCGGGAGGCCAAATCAAAACAAACAGTCAGCAGCAACAGCCTTGAAATCTGCGCTTTCTGAGCCATCCGTCTTTTTCTACTGGAAGGCCAAATCAAAACAGACAATCCACAACCACAGCCTTCAAAATCTGCGCTTTTTAAGCCAATTCCATCTTTTTCTACCAGAAGGCCAAATCATTACAAACAATCAGCAGCAGCAGCCTTTTAAAGCTGCTCTTCCTAAGCCAATGCCCTTCGTCTACCGGAAGACTAAATCGAACAATCAGCAGAAGCTGTCTTAAAAATCGGCGCTTCCTAAGCCAACCCTTCTTTTTCCACTGGAAGGCCAAATTAAAACAAACAATCAGCAGCAGCCTTAAAAATCGGCGCTTCCTAAGCTAATTCCGTCTTTTTCCACCAGAAGATTTTTTTTGTTTCGATTATAGTCGTTTTACCATATTTATGGCATTCGCGACTTTATCAACGTTACAGTTGGCAGATCGTTATTGAAAAACTTATCCGGTACAAATGTGTTTGATATTTACTCTTGGGCTCGAACTCGCGGACATCGGCTCAGGAGACAACAGACTTGCCAACTGAGCTATATCACAAGCCCTTATCCACCTGAAGATGAAATATAGATAATCCATAGGAACGGCTTCAAAAAGCTGCGCTTCCTTAGCCAATCCGTTTATTTCCACCGGAAGGCCAATTCAAAACAAACAATCAGCAGCCGAAGCCTTGCAAATCTGCGCTTCTTCAGCTAATTCCGTAGTTTTCTCTTGGAAGGCCAACTCAAACAATCAGCAGAAGCTGGCCTAAATTCTGAGCTCCCTAAGCCAAGCTTTTTCAACTGGATGTCCAAATCACCACAAACAATCAGCAGCACTAAAAACCTGCGCTTCCTAAGCCAATCCGTCTTATTCTACTGGAAGCCCAAATCAAAACAAACAATCAGCAGCACCAGCCTTAAAATCTGCGCTTCTTAAGCCAATGTGCATTTTTCCACTGGAAGGCCAAATCAAAACAAACAATCAGCAGCAGCTGCCTTAAAATCTGGGCTTCCTAAGCCTATCCGTCTTTTTCCACTGAAAGGCCAAATCAAAACAAACTTAACGCAGCAGCAGCCTTAAAAATCTGCGCTTCCTAAGCCGATTCGTCTTTTTCCACCGGATAACCAAATCAAAACAAACAATCAGCAGCAGCACACTTAAAATCTGCGCTTCCTAAGTCAATTCCGTCACTTTTCCTCGGAAAGCCAAAACAAACAATCAGCAGAAGCATCACTAAAAATCTGAGCTTCTCAAACCCATCCGTCTTTTTCCACCGGATGACCAAATCAAAGAATCAGCAGAAGTTGCCTTAAAATCTGCGCTTCGTAAGCCAATCCGTCTTTTTCCACCGGATAAACAAATCAAAACAAACAATCAGCAGCAGCACACTTAAAATCTGCGCTTCCTAAGCCAAGCCGTCTTTTTCCACTGAAAGGCCAAATCAAAACAAACTTTACACAGCAGCAGCCTTAAAAATCTGCGCTTTCTAAGCCGATTCGTCTTTTTCCACCGGATAAACAAATCAAAACAAACAATCAGCAGCAGGACACTTAAAATCTGCGCTTCCTAAGCCAATCCGCCTTTTTCCACCGAACTGCGCTTCCTAAACTATCCCATCTTTTTCCACTGGAAGGCCAAATTAAAACAAACAATCATCAGCAGCAGCCTTAAAAATCTGCGCTTCCTAAGCCAATTCGTCTTTATTCCACTGGAAGGCCTAATTGAAACAGGCAACCCACAGCAGCAGCCTTAAAAATCTGCGCTTCCTAAGCCAATTCCGGCTTTTTTTCACCGGATGGCTAAATCAACACAAACAATCAGCGACGGATTCGCGCCTTTCAAAGCTGCGCTCCCTAAGCCAATTCCATTTTTTCCATCAAATGGCCATATCAAAACAAACAATCAGCAGCAGCCTTAAAATCTGCGCATCCTGTGTCAATCCGTTTTTCTGTAGCCGAGTCAGAAACAAATTTGATTTATCACTGAATATTATTCATTTCATCTCTACATTATAGAGGGAGTGTCCGATTTCCGAGCAAGTTTTTTGTTTCTGGAAATCGGAAAATCTGCCAATTTTCCTAAAAATCCTAGGGAAAATCATCAATACAAAATTGAAAGAACGTCAGTCTGAGGAAAAAAAATCAGAAAAAACATTTTTCAGTAAGAAATTTTACTATAGACTAGCTATCAAATGCTCAAAAAAATTATTCAGTAAGCTGCAGTTTAAAGGCATTTGTTCGGCACAAGGATATATTTGTTCAAGGTTTTTAATATCATGACCACAAAAACTGTGAGAAAGTGGTGTAAAAACCGTACTTTTCAATCAGTCAACCATCGAATTGTTTCAATCACAGTAGAAAAATTTTTAAAAGTGGATTGTAAAGTAGCCATCATTAACATATTTTCGCATCTTTAGAATCTCTTTTTTATCAATTTGCAATTTCTTATAATTTCTTAAACCGGAATTTAACTGAGCCCTGGATTTTGAGTATAAAAACGGAAGTCTTTCACATTAAAATTATATTCACCAGAAACGCAATTTCATACCGATTCTAGTGAAGTTATTCCTCATATTAGATTTTTAGAGAAGTTGAAGAAAAGAGAGAAAAAAAATTTGGTTTGTTACTCGTAAAATGAGACCAGAAATCTGGGACCTGATATTTTAAATAAGAAATACGCAACCTTAATAAGACCTGGGATATGAGATCAAAGAGAAGAAACCTTAGACATGAGACTTTACACCTGAGTTTGAGTCTCGTTTTCTTTTATCTGAGACCTGAGACATGCGAACTTGAACATGAGATATTCGTCCTGCGACTTGAGACCGGAGTCCTGAGCTCTTAGACATGAGTGTTAAGACGTGAGACGTGAGAAGTGAGGCGTGAGAAGTAAAAAATGGAACGTGAGATGTAAGGAGTAAGAGAAGAGAAGTGAGAAAAAAGAAGAAAAACGTGACGTGTGGGACGTGAGACGTGAAACGTCAGATCTAATGAAACGTGAGAGGGGTTATGGAAGACGTCAGACGCGAAACTTAAGACGTGAGAAGACAAAACGTGAGGTGTGTGATGAGAGATGTTTGAAGTAAGCCGTGAGACGTGAGAAGTCGGGCGTGAGAAAAAAGAAGTGAAACGTGAGATGTAAGAAGTAAGAAATGAAACGAGGAAAGTGAGACGTGAAACGTGAAACGTCAGAATTGAGGAATGAGACGTGAAAGAAATTATGGGAGAAGTGAGATGTAAAACATGAGACGTGAAATGTTAGACGTGAAAAATGAGAAAGGAGACGTAAGATTGATAAGATAGAAGATAAAAGAAAGAAGAGAGAAAAGAGAAGAGAGAAGAGATAGAGAGAGAGAGGCGAAAGAAGATAGGCGAGAGAAGAGAGGCGAAAAAAGAGAGGCGGAAGAAAAGAGGCGGAAGAAGAGAGGCGAGAGAAGAGAGGCGAGAGGCGAGAGAAGAGAGGCGAGAGAAGAGAGAAGAGAGGCGAGAGAAGAGAGAAGAGAGAAGAGAGAAGAGAGAAGAGGAGAAGAGAGAAGAGGAGAAGAGAGAAGAGAGAAGAGAGAAGAGAGAAGAGAGAAGAGAGAAGAGAGAAGAGAGAAGAGAGAAGAGAGAGAAGAGAGAAGAAGAGAAGAGAGAAGAGAGAGAAGAGAGAAGAGAGAAGAGAGAAGAGAGAAGAGAGAAGAGAGAAGAGAGAAGAGAGAAGAGAGAAGAGAGAAGAGAGAAGAGAGAAAGAGAAGAGAGAAGAGAGAAGAGAGAGAAGAGAGAAGACATCTCACGTTTCACGTTTTCTCTTTCACGTCTCATTTCTCACTTACTCTCAGATACCGTGTTAATTGTGAAAAAAAAACCTGAAAGGCGTGTAAAAAACTATCCGAAAAAACTTTTTTTGAAATAATCTTGGGTATTGATCTTTTAAAACGATTCAACATTATCTGAGATTGAAGGTATATGAGATCACATCAAAAATGTTAAGCAACAATTTTTATCCTGAAAAAAATAACTTTCGTTTTAAAACTTCAAACTCGCTGTAAGCTCGAAGGCTAATTACAGGGCGCCCTTTTTCCGTCCTGTGACCACAGCAAAACAAGGCGCCTTTTCCCACCAATATCGTCGTGATGATGATTTTCCAAATCGACGCCAGCCATCGGTGAGAAAAAAAATCGCGGAAAAAATGCATCACCAACTCTAATGACACTCACCACTAACCCCAATGCCTTCCAAGTGTTTCCTTGAGGTGTTATTCAGCCTAGTTGTACCTTGTTGGGAGTTTGAAGAATACAAACATCTGACGCAGTGTTCCGCGTATGAATTGAAAGCCTTTAATGAGTAGGTAGTTGGCTCCAAATGGGTTTGTTAAATCTGATTCCGATTGTTGAGAGACACTCGTCCATCTGTTTGGATTCCTTCCTGCAAATCTTAGGGTGGAAATCCACTTTCCCTAGATTGATGTTGACGATGTCGATGACAGTTGTTCGGCCAACCAACACAGTAGCCGTTGTGGGTAATCAAACTCCGGTGGCCGATCTCTTCCAAACCGCCTGATCTGATGGACCGCCTCTGACTTGTCGGTTTAAAGCCCTTTGATTCCGTCCGTACCGACCCATTCCGGTAATCTCTGGAAGCCATTCCTTGGACTAACTGACGTCGTCGTCGTCGGCGTCTTCGTCGTTATTTATAACGATGCGTAGTCATAATATTTAATGAATTTCAATTTAATTGCAATAAAATGCATTATGTATGTCGAACTGCACTTCACTAGACCATTTTTTATCCATCCTCTGGTCGCAGCCTAAGGGGAACGCGTAGCCTTTTTCTTTTCCCCCGATCTTTCTTATCTTCAACCAATTGCAGTCTTATTTTTTCTTCAATTTGGTGAGAACAAGTCATAAGAAGAATGATTACTACCTGTCATGATGGGGCTCAAACTTTTGAAAGAGAGAGAGAAAAAAAACCCACAACTGCGTTCAGTCGTGGCTCCGGTATTTTTTTTGTTCCCTCTGATTCAATTTTCCCTTCTTCAACGTAATTCGTCAATTTGCAATGCATTACATTAGCTTCGCTTATCAGCGCTGCAAGGTTCTTTTTTCATCAACGTTTTATCAGTAGATACGTCGCTCTCTTACCTCATTTAGCACCATCAATTTGTCTTATCGCTGCTAAATTCACACATTACTTACGCTGCCGCGATCAAGGTCAGTAACCGAAATGCAGTTTTTGCTCCGGTTTTTTTTTCTTCCGAAGATTGCACCTGCGATTGCTGCGAAAGGCGGCGTCGTGGTGGTAAGTTTGAAGAAGAAAAAAAATCATACATAACCTCAAACTTTGGTTTAAGTTCCCTGGCATGGAATCAAAGGCCCTTATCAGTTGATTTTTACCAAGTTTGTTGCTGTTTTTGGAGGCTTGTACTAACCTGCGAACAAAGATAGAGAGATAAGAAAAAATAGCGTTACTTCGGGATGCATTTGCGTGCACATTTTATTTGGGTTTGTTCAAGGGTGAAATTGATTTTTGTGGAACGACTTGATATATGATGGAATAAACGTGGGTATTCTAATTTTTTTTAAGGTTTATGTTATCGACCGTTTTTATGTTTAATGTTTTATTATTGGCTATTTTTCGGTCTTGGATTTCAAGTAAACCATTTTCTTTTTGAAATGCCCGACGTTTTGACCATTTTTGGTGGTCTTTTTCAAAGGAATTGGCTAACGGTTGTTAGACAATACCCTTGAGGAAGACCACCAAAAATGGTCGAAATGTCGGGCATTTCAAAAAGAAAATTGTTTGCTTGGAATCCAAGACCAAAAAAATAGTAAAAAATAAAACACTCAAATTTTTTAAGACGCAAAACTCAATAAAAGGAATAAAATCACATTTTCAAAACAGAACAGATCTATTAAAGAAAGTCTTTCATAAAGAATATAAAACCGACTTTAGCCACCTCGATCTACATTCTTATGAAATCAAACCTTAAAATCACCGAAATGTATAGGTAGGAACAGGCTTCTGATGGTTTTTGATCTTCCAAAAAGTGTGATTTCTGAATTTTTTATCCTGAATTCGAATCCAAGATAATGTTCAAGGTACTGTACTCTGGAAGCCTTGAAATATTCGCCTTGTCAAAGAAATATGTTGTGTGAGTCGGAATATTGCTTTTAGTAAACGGTAGGTACATGTATTCAAATCTCTTAAGCTCTGTCACTCTCATGTCCTTTTACAGACATAATTAATACCATGCGATCTGTGTAAACCAAAATGAATCCTTTGTGTAATCAGTCGGACATCGTCCTGTAGATGGGCAACATCGAGCCCGAAACCGGTCGACAAAAAGGTAACTTTATATCCTTTTTCCGTTAAGTAAGAACGTTATGTGTCGTGTCCTGTAATACGTCGTGTGTTATGTGTATAAAATGAATGAATCCGTAAAAATACTGGTAAGCTGTTTTCAACAAAAAAGTTGACTATTTTGAGGCACTCTTGGCTCCTAGGGACGCATTATAATTAAGTTCGTGTATCTATTTTGTTGTGAGCGTGTCCTACCATTAGAGTAAACAGTAAACCAAAGAATGATTGTTAAGAGTTTAGAGTGTTAACGTCAAAAGCACACGCGGGACAAAATGTAAACAAAAAGAAGCGAAAACAAAACAGCATCGTCGAAAACGTTTTGAACGGTAGTGTTCGCCATTGCATTTGCACAGTTCTTCCACCAGCAAAAAGTAGGCCGTAAGTAAGGCTAGTTATATTTTCCCGAACGGCCTGTCTAAGCAAATTGCATTTCACCGTAGATAGTCACAGCAAATGGTAGAATTGCAGCGCAAGAAATAGAGGACAGAAAGAAAGTATCCGCAACAGCAAATAACACGTTACGTCGTTACCCAGTCGAAGGCAAGACGCCTCCTAGTTGTCCACGATACATTTGGCAGATCCCAAAGCCTCATTAGTGTTAGTTATTTGTTGTTGGTGTTGGATTATCCAATGTTAAAGCCAAGATTAATGTTCAACAGCGTATTTTTTGGAAAGCTGAGTTTTTGTTGCTCAGGACTCGTGAGATTTCATTGGTTTATATCCAGCCGGAAGCAGTTTACGGAGGCGCTCAGGGCAGTAATGAGTGCCCGTGGAGCAGTGCAGTTAGGCAGGGTTGCCATTTATTCCCGTGATATTCAGCTTTGATATACCTGTGCCGTCCGATAGCTTTAATACGACTGTTGTTCGTATGGGATGTATAATTCGTAAACTGTGGTAGGAAGCGGGCTGTGAATAGTAATTATGTTTAGCTAGCCATGGTTTATAAAATGTCTAGTGTAAGTAAATTATTGTAAAAGTTACAAGTTTTGTGTCTTGCTTGTTATTGTATTGGGTAAGAGTTAGCCGTGTAACACACACTGTAAGTCAGTGGTGCTAAACTGTTTCAAAGGTCCTCTTCAACAAATTATTGATCTCGCCTTAGAATTTTTGTTCGATTCTTACAACGTCTAAAGCTTTCGAAATGCTTGCATAAATTAACTCCGCTTGAAATTCTTTGATTGACTTATCCAAATGAAGTGTGATGAGCTCACAAAGAATTGTTACAACCAATCTGAAATTAAAAACTTGTCATCAAGATAAAAGCCTGTTTTCAAAAACGGGAAATAAACTTTAAAAATCAATTAAGGAAAAGCTGGGACTATGGTCACACTCCTGTATGTTTAAACTGAAGCTCTAGAAGCTTTAGTGAAAATTAAAACTATGCAATATTTTCCAGCTGGACAGAAATGATCCTGTTGTTCAACAACAAAAGTATGGGATGTCCAAATATGTTTTGACAATTTTTTCAGAGCATATTTTTGATTTCCCAAGTTCTAGCTTTAGCCTTTTTTAAAATCTTATTTAAGTGGGAGAGATAAAACATAAACCCGTCTAAATAAAAGCAGGGTTGAGAAGCAACGACAACAATCCGAAAAATATGCACATCATTCACTTTTCACACAAGTTGAAATACTTTAGTTATTTGTGAAACAATTTTAACAAACAATATTTCAAATTATTGTTATTAAGACTGTCTAAACTTGTCTAAATAAAATTTAGAAAAAAATTGTTGGAAAGTGTGAGAACTACAATCGAAAAAGTACTTATAATCAAGTTCCTTAGCCCCTGTGCTTATTCAATTTATGAAAACTAATTTAAAAATTTTCCACATTTATAAAGTTTTTCGTAGAACAAAAGTTGTTTGTAATCATAAAATTATACTTCAGTGAATTTTTTTAGCAAAAAAAAGGGTTAAGAAACTTCAGCACTTTTTTCACTCTCTTCGTTGTTTTTTAGCACATTAGTGGGTCTTTTAATGGGGGTTCAGTATTACCGTACAATATAATTGGTGTACAATATGCTACGACTTTACCACAACAAAATGTTGAAAAGTGTATTCGAACATATTAAACACCTTGTTTATAAAATTTAAATTAAGCTCAATCCAGTAAGTTTGAGTTCCAGAATGTTTAGCAGCAACAAAAAAAAATGTTGGCAAAAAACCAACAAGTAAATTCAATCATAAAACAGCTCTTGTTTTGGCAAAAACTTCGCAAAACAAGATAAAAATTCGTTTATCAATTTTTGCACTTTTTGGAAAAACTGAAGAACATTACAAAGATTTCTACGTGAAAGGTTTTAAATAAAAATCAACTTTCTCGAACACAGCTAGTAATTTTGTTTTATATTTATAGAAGTTTTCTTATTAATTTTTTTCCCAACTACGCAAGATAAGGTAATTTTGTCGAAATTATAAAAAAAATGTTAGCTGGAAGATGTCGACTGGATGATTTCAATTTGTATAGTTTTCGGCAAAGCATTCCAAATTTTATTTAATAAACGAACTTTACTTTATTTGTTGAATAAAATTAAAACTGCTTTCTCGAAAATTATTAACATTAAAAAAAAAACTTAAATCTTATTTAATCATAGCATTGAATAATCATTTTTCCTAAAGCATTAGTCAGATCGCTTTGCAGTCTTCAACAAAGATGTTTCATGAATTGAAATTTTTAATATCCAATGCCCAAAGACTCGCTGCAGTTAGGACAGAAATAGTTGTCATGCTACCTCCATATTTAAATTTCTAGAAAATGTAGAAATCAATTTTTTTAAAGCGATATATCTCTGAAATCAGGTTTTGTTTTTCAAATCGATCAATTTGAAAATTTACTGAGAGGAAAAAACCACAAAAACATGAGCTGATAAAGCAAAAATCCACCCATAAACAGTTATTAGACATAGCATCAAGCATGCTGTTCCCTAGTGTAATTTGTGATGGATTGCTCTACAAATATGATTAAAATATTTTTATAAAGATTCTACACAATTTATCTAACACTTAAAGTGTCTATAAACTGCCAAAAATGACATTATGAGCTTATTTGAGATATCTTTAGCTTTATAATTTTATTTTGAAAGTAACTTATAATTTTTATAGTTATTTAAAATATATTTAAGCCAAATTTTTAAAAGAACCGGTCTTCAATTATTCAAGTTAGAGCCAAAAAAGCTCCTGGTTTGGCAAACACTTGGTCACCTAGAATAATTTTTACCAATTTTTGCCAATAAATTAGTTATGCTGAAATGTTTGTTTTATTGGTTTAAATTCCTCATCATCTACCCCTTTCTTTGTGGCAAGGGCCCAACTATATAACGTGACATGCCATATTTGTTTGATAAGAGTTTTCGAGTTATGTCAAATAAAATTTAGTTTAAACTTGTCTCTTCGTTTCCATTTCGCTCTGAAAAATGGGAGGATCTCAAATTGTTCGTACACAAACAACCGATCCTATGAAATATGGACCCCTTTGCTTGACAAGTTATCGATTCATTAAAAAAACGGTAAAGGAGCCCCTGCCCTTCCATCACCTACTGCTGGAAGGAGGCCTGAGTCTCTAATAAATCATACCCATTATTTCGTGCCCAAAAACCTTTTTTATCAAATTAAATTCCATTGGTCGATAATCTTTTAGTTTAAATAACTAAATTTATATCGAACCCCGTTTTTAGGGAAGAATGACCCTGGCGGTTAAACTCCCTTAAAAAATTAAAAGAACCTCGTTCTATCCTCCCCTCTCCAAGCTGAAAGGTTGAAGGTTCAATAAAAATCATAGAAAAATATCTCGTGCCCAAATACCTTGCATTCTATACTCAATTCCATTTTTTCTCAATTAGTTCTCAATTCATTCTAGCAAAATTGCTTTGGAGCCTCCTCCAGTGTATATCACAAGAAGGAGGGTGTCAAGATGTAAAGTCAAGATCTTTTGTTAGATAAATTTTCGGTTTATGCAAAAAAAAAACAACACAGTGCTCTTTTTCTCTTCATATCTCCTCAATCCAATCACCCCACGCACTGGAAGAAAAAAAGAACACACACATATAGGATCTCAGTGAAACTTAACGTTTCTTTAAAGAGATTCTACTTAAGCCAAAAGTGTACATTAGACTGAGTCGATTTGGGGTCATTTTTGAATTTCTCAAACCCTGGGGTCTAGAAAGCTTCGTCTTGGTCCAAAACTCATCCATGATTTTTTGCAGAATTTTTAAGTAACGTTTACATGAGTAAATTTGAACTTTTAGGTTTATATGGGAAAATTGAATATTTTGTACTGAAAAATCAACATCTTTTTTGTTTCGTCTGTGGAGCCGAGCCAGCTGACAGTTTTTGTGCCAATTTATAAAATTCCTATAGGAAATTTTCCGCTGAACAACTTTGTCGAAGATCGTAACTTCGTATTTTATTAGGCAAAAAAGTTATTAGCTGTTTAACAGAGGTATGTCTTTTCGCATTGATAAACAATAAATTCAATTGACATCACTGCAGGGTACCTAGCGAGGTATTACATGGCTACTTTTCATGCAATACTTTGCGAGGCTCCAGCAGTGATGTCTATTGGATTTATTGTTTATCAATGTGAAAAGACATACAGTACCGTTCATAATTGTATAGAAATTGGAAACAAGCGCACTGTCACTTCGACTTTGAACTTCCATAACTTTTTACTCTAATGATATTTTTTGATCAAATTTTTTGCGTTAGATGGATCAACTATCACTCTATTATCACACAAAATTTGAGCTTTCTCGAGTTTGCGTGGCCTGACAAACAGTAGTTTTACGAAAATCGGACTTTTTGGACTTTTCTCATTCCAACTGCAATATCTCTGGAACTTCGCAACATTTGTTAATGAAATTTTGCAGAGTGATTGTTGAAATATAAAGCTAGCATGTCTGAAGTTTTCGAAAAGTTCTATCGATGAGATCAAAAGTTACGCGAGGTGCAATATTTCAGGCATGAACCTTGAAATGCGATTTCTATAGAATTTTGGACGATTTATGAGAACAATATCAATTCCTCCACCAATCAGACAAAAAATGTCTGGCAAAAGCAATGAAGAAAAGAAAAGAAGAAATAAATGGTCCATTTGTGTTTTGAAATCAGAATCTCGCGCAATTGTTGTGTTTTTTCGGTTGATATAGATTTACTGGTTGTTAAACAGAGAATATGATTTTCCTATGAAAACATTCGTCCAAAATTGTATAGAAATTGCAATTCAAGGTTCATGCCTGAAATATTGCACCTCGCGTAACTTTTGATCTCATCGATAGAACTTTTCGAAAACTTCAGACATGCTAGCTTTATATTTCAACAATCACTCTGCAAAATTTCATTGAAAAATGTTGCGTAGTTCCAGAGATATTGTAGTTTGAATGAGAAAAGTCCAAAAAGTCCGATTTTCGTAAAACTACTGTTTCTCAGGCCACACAAACTCGAGAAAGCTCAAATTTTGTGTGATAATAGTGTGATAGTTGATCCATCTAACGCAAAAAATTTGATCAAAAAATATCATTAGAGTAAAAAGTTATGGAAGTTCAAAGTCGAAGTGACAGTGCGCTTGCTTCCAATTTCTATACAATTATGAACGGTACTGTACCTCTGTTAAACAGTTAATAACTTTTTTACCTAGTTTGATACGAAGTTGCGGTCTTCAACCGAAATGTTCAGCGGAAAATTTCCTTTAGGAATTTTATAAATTGGCACAAAAACTGTCAGCTGGCTCGGCTCCACAGAAGAAACAAAAAAGATGTTGATTTTTCAGTACAAAATATTCAATTTTCCCAAACAAACCTAAAAGTTCAAATTTACTCATGTAAACGTTACTTAAAAATTCTGCAAAAAATCATGCATGAGTTTTGGACCAATACAAAGCTTTCTAGACCTCAGGGTTTGAGAAATTCAAAAATGACCCCAAATCGACTCAGTCTGGTGTACATCTTTCAAGGAGATAACGGCTAGCATCTTATTTATGTTAAAACCACTAGCTCACAGAAATAGTAAATATGCCTTGACCGAGACTCGATCATAGACCCCTGGCTTATAAGACTTAAACGCTATCCTCTAAGCTACGATCGAAGAAAGGTGGCAAAAAAAGGTTTGAAATAATCATAGAAATGTTTCTCGTATTACCATCCCATGCTATATATGGGTCCATTTGCTTGATTACTTCTCGAGTAACACAAAAACTTGTAAGGGAGCCCCATCTTCTTCCATATTTCCTGATTGTATGGAGGGACGAGTACCTAATATCCATAAATATATTTCTCGTATGTATGTATGTATGGTTTTCCATCGGTAGCAAGGTCCAGCCTATGTATGTGTGATTTGGCTTTCGAACTGCTTTTAGGGCTTCCACGGCCGATGGTTCATTGAGGGAAGGCATCCAACCTTCAGAGACCTACAATGGTTGGCAATCCACTCCCGCTTGCAATAGTCTCTTTCAAAATAACCCCAGTTGCATTTCCTCTGAAATATTTATTCATTTAGTTATTTATACAATTCACATCTTACCTGTCGGCAACTTATGGGATTCGAACCCAAAAGTTTTCTTGCCGAGACCGGGAATCGAACTCAGTACGCCTGGGTTACCAGACACGCGCCAGCCCAGCCGCTAGACCACATCAGCGCTAATATCCATAAATATATTTCTCGTACTCAAATACCCTTTCCATTCTAAATTTGATTTCATTTGCTCGATTAGTCTCGAGTTATTTAAAAACTTGTATGAGAGCCCCCCTTTCCCTCTTATATATCTCCCCGCTGGAGAAAGGAAGGCGCTTCAAATTTTATAGAAACATTCTTCTTATTCAAATACCAAAAACCAATACCAATTCATGTCAAATTTTGATCCATTTGTTCGATCAGCTCTCTAGTTATGCTGATAATTGTTACAAAGCCCCCTTCTCCTCTTTCCTTCTCCTCCTTCTCCTTTCAATTGAAGAAATGAGGGGTACCAAATTATCATTATGCATTCTAGGTGTTGATTATATTTAGTGTAATGCAATTTTTTCGTGTAAAAAACGATTAACAAACGCTTTTTTTCAGTCACAAAATACTGAAAAATTTTCAATCTTTTTTTTCATCGCAACACATCAGATGATTTTTAGTGGTTTTATAGGTTAAACGGGTCATAATTATTTTGAAAAAAAACCTTCTAAAAATTTTCGTATTGGAAGCAACAAACAAAATTCAAAGAAACTTTGTTTGAGTAGTTTGTATGATTTTGCGAATAACGTGAAAAAAAAATCCGGATCGGGTCGGTCTTCCCTTATCCCTTTCAATAAATTAAAAACCTTATCCCTCCTTAATAGGTTGCGATGCTTCCCTTCATTATTATGTATCAATCATCACCCCATTAGCGTGTTGATTTTTGCACCGACCCGACTATTGATTTCCCCGAGGGCCGACCCTTACGTTCAGTTTTCTTCCAGCCAGGAGCCTCCATTTTTCATTAGACATTCAAATTTAAGCAACGCAAAGTAGGTAGGTAAAAAGGTACTGTCCGTCGGTATGCAATTGTCTACGCGCCACGCCGCCGGAAGAAGGAAACTTCTTTCTAGGCGCATGGCCGGCCAAGCGACTAACGACGATAGTCGAAGCTGCTGCTACTAAGTAGTAAGTGTGTGCGCAACCAGCTCTAAGTTTTAATTTTTCTTCTGTTTCCCCGTTTTAATGAAAAGTTGCGTTTTTCCCCCTTCATCCATGCATCCTCCGTATTCGGTGTGACTTCAAACGCGTAATTTTTTTGCACCAGCTACGCATTAAGGTGGAACCCCCGCGAGATCTCCTCACCACACCCGTTTGGTTTTTTAAAGTGCAAGCCGATGCAGTTTTGCGTATACATTTATTACGGATTGTACCATTCCCATCATCGTCATGCAAAGTGTGGCGCATGCACCGAGAGATGATTGCATGAGAACTTTGGGGCAAGCAACAGCAAAAAAAAATGAAGGAAATGCAACGCAAAAAGTGAAGTGGCTCGGCTAAAAGCTGAGGCAAGAGAGCAGCAGCAACGAAAAAAAGTGGAACCTTTGCCAGCACAGAAAGAGTAAAGGACAGAAACGCACGCGTTTTCACTTGCCGCTTGGCTGCATCGGAGCGCGGCGAGTGCATTAATAATAATGATATTAAATAATGATATATAATAAGAAAACGACAACGACGACGACGATGACGGTGGCGCAAAGAGTGCAATTTGAGAGAACGTACGCCACGCAGAAGAAGGAGATTGAAAAGTAAACGCAAAAGTGCAATATGGAACCATAGATAATGGAGGGTGAAGTTGAGTCTCAAATGCTGTTTTAGTCTTCCAAAGGTTCAATTTTGTGTGCACGATTTAGCCAAGAAAAAGGTTTTGGTAAGATCATAACAGCCCCGAGAGATTCCAAACGCCTAGATCAGAGGTTCATAATGGGTTAAGCGGGCTGTAGGGGCAAAGGTGCGGGTGCAAGTGCGGGAGCAAGTGCGTTGATTTTCCCTACTATGATCCCCGGAGATGAAAGCTCAAGCCCCTTTCTTGAAAACCAAAGTGGGTTGTTTGAAAATTTTTCTATTATAGTATTTTGAAGTAAATCCAACTTGAACACTAATTTGGTCCTTCGAGCCGGATAATCTTTAACCCGTTTGATTCCGAAAATCACACCCGTAGTTTTTCGAATATTTTTTGTCACTCGAACCCACTCAGTGTTTTCATCGTCTTCCACTTACTTTTACCCCACAAGTAATGGAGGATGACCGATGGGTCCGAGCGACGATTGCATTTGCTCGGAAAATTTCCACCACGATTTGAAGTGAGGGGTCCCAAAGTTGGTGTTGAAAGGCTCACACTTTACACCGAATGACTGGAACGACGCAGCACAGTCCCTCAAAGTTGAGGAAAAAAAACCCGAGTAGAAAATCTGATTCACAGATTACCTGACCAAACCGAGGTGAGGATACCGGGACAGGGAATCAGATAAACGTGGTAAGGTCGATTAGCGTGCGGTTTAGAAGGGTAGATACGCATGTACATACCTATCAACGTAAGAGAATATATAAAGAAATGTTCCTCAAGATTGCAAAACGGGAGAAGATTGACCCTATAGGAGTAGTAGGGAGACGAAGATTCGAGGTGAGGTGCTTCGAACAGTAATGGAAAACCTAGATGCGTGGCGCATTTTCCTTGCTGCTATGGATCACGGATCCGGAGCGAAAAATTGTTAATATTATTGTACGTACGCTGATGCCTTCAGATGCCGTCCGTCGGTCTCCTGGAGCCGGGTTGGTGGATTATTTGTGGCAATCTAGGACCGATGCCGGTGTAAGTACGCGAAACAAATTTTAATACGTGTTGAACAATACTGTGTCTACGTGATGATGGGTAATGATGGGGAACGAATAACTTCTCAATCTTCGACGGAAGTAGGAATCCCGGTAATCTACAATGATTCTGTGGCAGGGAAAAAAATTTTTACGAACTGTGTGAGCTTTTTGAATATTTTAAAATGACCTCATTTCTGTAAACTGTTGTCCTGTTTTTAAGCATTGAATTCACAGAAAACAGACTTAGTAGTTCGAACAAAAAATTTTCAAAAAAGTGTGTGAAATTCAAATGCTATGTTCGGAAAATACATTAAAAACTAACTTGAAACAGTGCCATCTACATTTTGCACCGTTCAAAAATTACAAATTAACTTCCAAAGTGGCCAGTTTTCGAAAAGGCGTAATCGTATATGACATCACGAATGATTGAACCAACGTTTCGCAAAAGAATTTAATAGATGGCTCCAATTTATTGCTAGATATGCAATGAGAGTTACTTTTGACTGGACAAAATTTGATTTCTTTTTTTGTATTACTGAGACAATAGACTGGGTCGATTTGGGGTTATTTTTGAATTTCTCAAACCCTGGAGCTTGTTTTGGTTCAAAACTCATCTAAGATTTACAGAATTTTTAAGTAACGTTTACATGAGTAAATTTGAACCTTTAGGTTTGCATGGGAAAATTGAATAATTTGTACTGAAAAATCAACATCATTTTTGTTTCTTCTGTGAAGCTGTGCCTGCAAATGCCTGTGCAAATTTATAAATTCTCGTTTTTTGCTGAACAACTTTGCCGAAGACCGGTACTTTGTATCTTTTAAGGCAATAAAGTTATCAGTTGTTTAACAGGGATATGTCTTTTGACATTGATCAACAATAAATTCAGTTGACATCACTTCTACAGCGATTTTCTTTTTACATGTCAAGTAGCTCATACGACCTGTTCACAACTGGAAACAGCTTTGTTGTTTTTCTCTATTTTGTTTTGACAGTTTTCTTTGGTGTGATCGAAGACATCTGGTGGCCCAGCCAGAAAACGAAAATTGGTTCAAAAAGGTTGTTGGAATTTTTACACAAGTTTCGTGGGCTAGCTCGTAGTTCTTTTAGTTGAATTGTTAATTTTATCATTATAAATTTGGTGTTTGAATAACGAAAGCTGATAATTTATGAGAAAGCAAAGCTAATCTGCATCAAATCATTTTAAAAATTGATCCATTCCTCTCTTATCTTAGATGATTTTGTATATTGCATGCCCTTTTTTATTCTTAGATGTATACTGCCGTTCTTAGAAAAATTGATCCCTGTGACTTAGAGGCATTTTGATTGTCCTTTTTATTGTTAACTTTCGAATAAAAAAACAAACAAGTATACTTGTTCTGAACTTTTATGAAATTTTTTATCAAGGTGATCGTCTCTATGTTAATGTTCCCACGCAAAAAGAGAAAGGGAATATGAAAATTTAAATAAAAATGCAAAGTTAATCGAAAAATTCTCCTAATATAGATCATAAACGAATTTAAATTGTTGAATATAATGTTGTTCATAGAAAAAAACAAAAATAAAGGGCGGGAGTGGTGCCCTACCAAAAGCTTTTAGTGGTTTCTATAGATAAGTTTTACCAAACACTTTTCAGTATGCACTTTTTACAGAATGTTTACTCAGCTGAACATTTATTAAAACATTTTTCGGGGTTTCTTTTGTTGATTTTGTTCGGTGATGTTTTTAACAAAAATTCGCTAGTTTTACGTTTCGGTCTACTTTATTCGATCATCTTCAGAAAAAAAGCAATTTTTCCGCCTGCTAGGGCCGTCTCTCTGCTCTAACTTTATTAAAACAAAGAGAAAAGTTTTTCTCAAATTACTGTTTAATTTCTTTGTTTTTTAGGAAAGATAGAAATTATTACGTACTTTAAAAATGACAGAGAAAGTGTGACCGCGCCACACGTGTTTTGAATCTAGTTTTAATTTAATTGTAGAAATAGTGTTTTTGGAAGAAAACATTGTAAATTGAATAACTCGAGCTTTTTACAACGATTAAACTGTCGGTGAATTTTTAGTGAAAAATAAATGGAAATAAAGCTTTCCACATGAGAAAATTTGACTTGGAACGGCAGAACTTTGAAAAAAAAATACATGCAACATATTTTTCGTTTAGACGTAATTTATTTTTTGTTATTTGTTTATTTTTCATCAACAGATCACATATTGATCCAAAAATTGGTTAAAAATTAAATACAAACTACAATTACACGGAATTTACCCTATACTATACTTAAAGCACTAAGGATTCTTCTTCGGAATAATTCCCTCGAAACGTCAAAATCAAATTGATCGGAGAAGCGGTTAAACGTCCTTATTGCACCAATTAGCGCTGTATTAGCTCCGTAGTTATTCTGTCGGGGAGGAGCAAAGAGCTGAAGATTACGATTCCTCAAGCTTCGGGATCGCACGCTGAGTTGGAGTGCTTCTAGCAGAACAGGGCAGTCGATTCTAGACGAAAGCAGATCGGCAACAATAGATGCCCGTGTTCCAGAAAGCGAAGCGCAAAAACCGCCTCTGGATGGCCTCGATACGCTCCGAGCCATTTTGGTAGTAGGGGCACCATACAGCCGAGGCATATTCGAGGGACGATCGAACCAAGCTGCAGTAAAGACTCTTGAGACAATAAATATCCTTAAAGTCTTTTGTCATGCGGAATAAAAGACCCAGGCATCTGGGAGCTTTATCGACGATGTAGTTTGTGTGGATCTTGAAATCCAGCCGTTCGCCCAGGATCACACCAAGGTCTTTCACATGCTCAACTCGTGCAATTGCCTCATGTCCAAGAAAATAATCAGCCGATAGCGGTAGCCGCTTGCGTGAAAACGAAGTTACTGTACTTTTGTTGCGATTCAAGGGAAGGCAATTGACATCACACCAGGCGGCGAAGATGTTAAACTGGCTCTGCAAGACGTTGACATCTTCGGGGCTGTTGATGGATTGAAACAATTTCAAGTCGTCGGCATACGCCAGTTTTGGTCCATCGAGAAGCAGCAGTACGTCGTTGAAGTAGATCAGGAATATGATGGGTCCAAGGTGGCTCCCTTGAGGTACTCCAGAAGAGGCAGGGGATTGATTGGAAAATGATTCACCTGATCGTACAATAAGTTTCCGTCCTACCAGGTAGCTATGGAACCATTCCCGTAAAGAGCAGCAAATACCGATACGATCTAGTTTGGCTATGGCTATTTTGTGGTTTACCTTGTCGAAAGCTGCGGTCAGGTCGGTGTAGATTACGTCGGTTTGAGATCCCATTGCAAAACTGTCTTGCACGGAAGATGTGAACGTCAACAGGTTTGTTGTCGTAGAGCGTTTGGGCATGAATCCATGTTGTTCGTTAGAGAAATAAAAATTGCAATACGAGAAAAATGGATCTAATACAACCAGCTCAAACAGTTTGGCGATCGCACATAGGACAGAAATACCGAGATAATTGTTATCGTTCCTCCTGTCACCTTTTTTGTAGACCGGAAACATGTAAGCCTCTTTCCAAATGGAAGGAAACGTGGATTCCGTGAGCGATGATTGGAAGATTCGTTTTATAGGAGTCAGCATATGTGATATAAAGCGTTTTAGATAAATCGCAGGAATGCCAACCGGACCTGCAGAAACACTTGATTTCAGCTTAGCAGTCACCTTCAAGATGGTATCGTCATCGATTACGATGTGATGAAAGGATGTGCTCTGACGTGGGACGTTACTAGCCGCCATAGTCAACTGGTCCGTGGATATTGAACCAGAATCAAAAGTACTACGGAATTTGTCAGCGAAGAGGTTACAAATATCAAGGTCCGAGGTCGCCGACTTGTCTTCCAAAAACATGTAGGACGGTAAGCCCGATTCTTTCCGTTGGTCCTTAATGTACTGCCAAAACGATTTGGGTCTAGTTTTAAAACCTCGCTGAATCCGGATAAGGTAGCCCTGGTATTAACGCGTGCATACTTTTTTATAAGCTGCGTTAAGTTTGCGATACTGGTTTTTGGCGTGGAGAGACTTGTGCCTCAAGTAGTAGCGGAGGGCTTTGTTCTTGAGTGCTTTCATTTGTCGCAACTCTTTCGTGACCCAGGGAGCACGTAGGTCAGAGGCTGCTGAGCGTTTTGGTACGTGACGATCGATGATGTAGTTGATGATATGGGAGAACTTCATAGCAGCGGCGTTTGGATCGGAAGATTCGAGCTCAGTATTCCAGTCGATGGCGTCAAGCGTTTGTGAAATAGCGACAAAATCGGCGTTCTTGAAATCGAGAAAAAAGGATGCCGGCTTCTTGATATGAGTCACAACTTCAGAGATTTCAAGCGAAAGCAGCAGTGCCGGGTGGTGAGGAACAAGCTTAACCAGAGACGCAGGAGCCAGTTCAATCGTAGCCAATTGGGATCCGTCGTTAACAAAACAGAGATCGAGTAAGCGACCATTCTCATTCTCGACGCTGTTAATTTGTCGGAGAGTTGCTGTGCTGAGTGAGTCGGGGATCAAACTAGAGGGCGTAGTAAATGAAGATATCGCTGGATCAGCAAACAAAAAACCGCACTGGGAGAAACACCATTTAAGTCCGGGCAAGTTGAAGTCGCCAATCATAAGAATGTTGTCCTCGGGAACAGTAAGGGAACACAACCGGGAAAGGCCGCGGGAAAACGACTCTGCAAAGACCGCGCTTTTGGCTCGATCAGGAGGTAGGTATAAAACCCCAACGAAGAGCTTTCGAGTACCCAGATCGATACGGATCCACACTAATTCCTGATCGTTCCATGATTCGTCGTCGATTGGAGTGGCTGAAAGACCGGATCGGATGGCAATCAGAACATCTAAAAATACCAACATGCTTAGGTACATCAAATATTGTGAGCTTTTAAGGAAATTTTCGAAGATTTTTTTTATCAATGATTTCAACTTTTCTTGCAAACATTTGTTCTTCCAAATAGAGACATTATTTGTATTGAGTTGAATTGTTGATAGCAAATTTGAACCCTTTTCCAAAAAAATCTTTTTTATTTATACCGGTTGTACTGCTTCTTCAACATGTCGAGTTCTTTTGAAGTTATGCAACGCGGTGATAGATATAATAAGAAAAATATTTTTTTCTGGAAATCATTCCTTAAATTGGACGTTGAATCTTTATCAAAATCAAGTGACATTACTTTTTTCTGTGCGTATTTTTGAATAATTTTACCAAAATATGAATATTCCTCGATAAAGTATTCTTTCCGTTACAAATGTCACCATTTTTATTAGTTTATAATTTCAAATTCCGTTTAAAAATTAAACGTTGAGCCAAGTTGTCAAAACTTCAAAAGAATATACACACTCGACATTCCAGTTCTCAATAAATAACGAAAAATAATTTACCAGCAATCATGGAATCGTATTAGAAATGATAACTTAAGTCGTTTACAATGGCTGACGAATCGCAATTCCAACTTTATAGTGAAAAGATCGTATAAAATGTCGTTTCAATTCAGTTTAAATCGGATATGATAGAAAGTCCGCCATGTTTGTAAATTTTGAAATGATTTTGCTCCCACGCGAGCTTAAAGTGAGAAAATCATTGGCATGTTCTCTCTGCAACCAGTAGTGCATGCACAAGGCTAAAAATTAGATGAGAATTGAGTTAAATTGACCATTGAGAGAACTGGCAACGATTTGAAGTCTATAAGGGCAAAATCATGCACTCTCTTGCATACTTCCGATAGGTACGAATAAGGTGTCGGAAAGTGCCCAATTGGTGTAGTTTTCGTCGCTCAAGGAAGAAATGAAATTTATGTATGTATATTGCCTCCACTTTGGTAGGTAAATGCTGTTTTTTCAACTTTCATACGATCATTCTATAATGAATATGGAACTTATATCAAAACAGCATAAGGATATAGCGACAAAACTGTTTGCTGGGTTTATCGTTTTTGGGAGGATTGTCAATTGTACCAAAGGATTACATATTTTTCCCTCCCTGGATAGTCATAATTTGCTTCCTCTCTATGTTTATGAAATATAGAAATTTTTGAAGACGTGTTTATGGTTCATAGTATAATTTGAGGCGTCTTAAGTATAAAATTATACCATAGCTATAACCTAAATTGTGGAAAACATCTGATAAGTTTTTTGAGAAATAACTGTTATTGGTTTTGATTGACTTTAATTCCTTTATTCTGTGCATATCCTTCAAAAACTTTTCCAAAATTAAATTTTGTCTTAGAAGGCTTCTATTTTTTTTTCTTACAAACGGCGAAAAAAGGTTTTCTAATTTGAAACTCTTTTTGAAATTGAAATGTTGAGCAATATTCAGTAGTCTCAGAAAAAATCATAAGTTTGAATATTTTTAAGCAATATATTTAAATTTTAAAGTGGTAGTGGAATACAAGAGAAATATGTAATTTGAATAAAAAAAACTTCAATATTATATTTATAAATTATATTGCAACTTCCCCCATAAAAAAACACCATATGCATAAATAGGGCGAATGCTCCTACTTTGGACCTAGAGACTACTTCAGTCCTAAATTGCCGAAAACTGTGAATAATTCATATCGGTAGCATAGAATAAAGATACTCATATGCACACAATGAACTCCTATTCTTCCTGAAATTAGAGTGAGTAAGGAAAAATCTCGTTTTTAAATTTTTAAACTCTGTGTTTTTGTAAAAAAAAAAGAAAATATCACTTCCTGTGATTTTACCCGGAAATTCTTGACGATTTTCTGTGATGAAAAAAGCATTGATTCCATAAAAAAATCATGGGAAATTGTGTCTCCTTGGCATTTTACTTGAGAAAAATTAATAAACAATAGCAATCTTATCATGACTTTCCTAGAAATCCTAAACTTTTGTTTTCATAAAGAAATACTTACAAAAATCTAAAAATCTGTAAAATCTTCGAATATTATCAAAGTTCTGCCTACGAACCGTTTGTGTCGCATTCCTGATATAAACCATTTCGTTTCATCAAAACTTGCTTGTGTACCCAAAATTTTGATGAAAATTATCTAAAAACTGATCAGTCTTGGCCATATGTTAGCTTGATCTAGTTTGAGAACCATATCCCTTTTTACAGTTTTTTTTTGCAGAATTTTTGAGACAGAAATTTTAGACAGTTAACTAAAAATATCGATAAAATAGCTTAACAATACACAGCGGTAATGAAACAAACTTAACATGGATTTCGTATGAAAATGGTGAATCGGATAACGCGGAAGCTTGGATTACTGGAGCTCGGATGAGCAGGGTTCAACTGTATGTAAGTAGTCAACAGTCATTTATTAAGTCAAACTTTGTAGACTACAATACTTAAAACTAAACTTGAAAGGGGACTTTTTCTGATTTACTTTGGGGAGGCACAGTTTTATATCAGTTGAGGCTGAAACAACTACGGATGAACTTAAAAAAGATCAGAAAAAGTTACAAAAGATTCTTTGTAACTAGCTACTAGGACATGAAAAATAAAGGTACATTTACCAAAATGATAAAGTCTTAAAAAGACTGCACTGACAAATTCCATCCCATACCTGTAGCTATTGCGTTCATGCGACACATAATTTCCCGAAACGGAAAACCGTGCCAAAATCACGGATCTATAAATGACCCTTAGCAAAGATTCGAAAGCATTCCTGAGCTAAGTTATACGAACAAACCAAACAAACAAGAAAGGCAACGCAGAAAAAGAATTTGGATTGCATCCAAGTCGGTTTTATGTAACGCTCTTTTTCCACACCAACACACAGCTTCCTCCCTCATATGAAAACGACAACAGCTCAACCGAATTTGTCGGTGCACACATCAACGCGTTGCTCTAGTGCATCATCAGCTGTGCATTGGTGTTACTAACATTATCAAAAGTAACCATCCATCACCGCGATTCACGGTCCGGTATCTCTATCCCGAAACAACCCTTCCAAACGTTCCACCTTCGAAGGGGGAAACAAAATTGGCTCGTTACCAAAAGTGCCGAAATGCACCCCCTTCATCATTTGTGAATAGCTACCTACGCAGGAAAAAAAATTCCTAACGCAGGTTAATCAGAGTTTTCCTAAAGAAAATTATGAAACTTGAAGTTCCTTAGAGTACCTACTTCCTAAAAAGATCAACACTAGAATAGCGAAAAATTAAAACAAACAAAAAAGAAACAGTGGTACTCAGCCGGGGAATGAATGGCCGCTTAATTGTCAATGTCAGTGTCAAGTACGAAAGTCAACGGCAGTTGCCGACAGCAGCGATGCAAAAAAGGTGAGCGACGACAGCGGACGTTCTGCGCCCGCGCGGGAGCACCAATCTAACTCGGAGTTAGTAGGTAATAGGCACGGTACCAACACTGCTGACTGAAACCGACTTAGTGGTCGCTCTAAAAAAAAGGGAAGAGAAGGAACGAGGCGAGAAGGTGTCTCTGCAACTGCAACGGCAACAGCAGGTCGTCGCTAGAATGCACACACAAATTCCTTGGCTCCCGCAACGGTTGCTCCTCACTTCGCTTCGTTGTCGCTCTCACGTTTTGGCTTACCCACTTAGTTTGGGGTTGGTGGTGTGCGCACTTTTTGCCGCTTGTTGCTCTTGCTTGGTGTTTCCGTGTTGTTCCGTCCGCCGCCGTCGTCGTCGTCGTCGTTTTGTTTGCACAGATGCATCTGACAAAGCTGGCCCAGTGCGGGCTAAGTAAACCACAAATACACCTACCTTCAGCGAGTGGCTGACACTGATGCGCGAATCACTCATCAGTCACCCATATGCGAAAATGCTCCCCTCAAGTCCGCTTGACCACTCACCATGCGTCCCCATTTCAGGGAGTATTAAGGTAGTGTATACGGAGCCAGATCACGCAGGTGGGGGCGATCTGGCCTGAGTGGACTGATGGATCACGTACACAGTTGGCTGGGAAGTTGCCGCAACTCCGTGGAGCCGATCAGTAAGTGAGTGATTGGACAGACTATAGTAGAGCAGAACGGACCGTGCGAATTTCGGTTTCACAAGAGGGGCTCCGACGCATGCATGGATGTGACACAATCACACTTAATAAATCATTTCCATCACGCCTTGAGGTTGGGGCTCTCGGTTTCCACCTTCCGCCGGCCACCAGCACCAGGTTGGGCGGTAGGAAGAATCAGGCTATGTTGGGGTTACAGACGGGAGAGCGGAGGTCGCTGCGTACATGTGACCATGGATGCAGATGCAAATAGAGCCAGTGGCGTTCGTGAAAGCGGTACAAAAATTACAAATTTATGGAAAAGAAATTTAAATTTTACTCTAACTGCGGAATTCTAAAGAAATATTCTTCATATTATGCCAAAAGCAATCAAGCCAAATGTTTCGGTGCTTTCGAGTTTGTGGACAGATCAAAAAGAGGAAAAAAGATGGATCGTGGAATATTCGTACGGATTAGCAACTGATTGAATTGACAGCTAAATATTTATTTAAATTCAATTTCGTTTCTTTTTGATGAAATGTGTTGTAATGTTGAGAAATTCTGAGAAAAAAACATTCATCTGTTTATGAAGGTAAAACATAAGCTAATTTTCAGGCACCTTTTTTCATTTAAAAAAAAACTTTGTTCATACTATCATTATCAAAACATCTTAAAGTCTTAAAATGTGTTAATCATTATTACAAGACTTTGATACCTTGATACTTTTTTTTAAATTAAAAAGAGGAAAAGGCTAATGTACCTACTGCTAACATAAGATGTTTATTGTTGGAAGAAGCTTCAATAGAAAAATTGCATTGCCTTTATTATTGTTTTTTGATATTTTTATCGATGAAGAATGTTTACATTCCGATGATATGAAACATTTATATTTGATGATAATTTCTTTGGTGATAATTAAGACAATTTGGAAAATTGTCAACGCTGGATCAAGGAGGGAGGCAACTGCCCAGCTCCCCCCCCCCCTGACCAGGGACCCCCCGAATGGTAAAAAGTTGAACATAAGTTTGATTACACTATTTAAAGTTCTAGAAATCAAGGAAAACAAAACTAGAAAATTGGAATCAAAACATCAAAGGGGGTCACCTAAAACAATACCTCGAATAGTTTCACTGTGATATAAGTTAAGGAGGCCCCTTTGAATAAATATTGCAGAATTTTTTCGCATTAGAGTGGGCTGATCAAATAAGGATTTTTTTTTCAAATCAAAATCTAAACATTTCGAATTTTTGAACACAAAAGCCAAGTAGAATCCAGTTATTATTCGAAGAAAATTCATGAAGAAAGTGAGAAAAAACACATTAGGTTTTCATTTTTTAAAGAACACGTCACAGAGTGGGGCAGGACCTATGAAAGCTTGGCTAAAACCCCTTTTTGAAAATTTCCAAATTTCATCATTAATTTATGCGTTTAAGAAAGAAGACATTATACCGATCAGTTTGGTTGATTTGTTCTGAAGTTTTTTTTTTCCTGAGGTTTGGTTAAAAACGTTCCGGAGATGAGATTTAATTCCCAACTTTAGTTCGGTTTGACTGCTGAATTCTCGCGTTAAACATAAATTTTATATTTAATTTGTATGGAAGTATTCGATTCATAGATAGAATGAGTTTTAAGCCATCATAACAAACGATTTGTCGTACATCGATTTGTTCCTTGTCAAGTTCGTACCAGTTGTTAGATCTTTTGTTTTTGCTTGACTAGTTTTCAGAAATGTAGAAATTTTGTACCATTTCTATGAAAACTTTTTCTTCCAGAAAAAAGGATGGGTCTCAAACTAGCATTAAAATAACATGCATTTATCTCTTGACAAATTTGGATCCATTTGCATTATTTATTCAAGAGTTGGGCAGATATTCAGGTAACATTTGTATGGGAGCCCCCCGTTCTTGTGAGGGGAGGGATTTCAAAACATCATTGAACTTTTTAAAGGTCCTAAAAACCCTTGCATGAAAATCACGCTGATCGACTGAGTAGCTTCCAAGTTAATAAGGAAAATCAGCTAAACAAAGTTATCTAAATTAAATTTCACAAAATCTAGATGAATATAAGTGACATCAAATTAAAAATTTTGATCAGATGAATTACTTTTCAGAAGACTTCAAAACAGTAGGATTTGATTTGAAAAAGTTATGAGGTTTTGACCATCAATTGGTCAGACATGCCCCACTGTGGCTTTAGTGGCTTTCGTATCGTTTTCAATCTCCTGAGAACGCTTATTTAGATATAGCTTCGATACCGGCACCTAGTTTAAAAAAACTGAGCACAATTTGAATTTTTCGTTTCTTTTCAATGTGGAAAAATCCAGCAAAATGAAAACTAACATTATTTGTGAGGAACTCTAGAAATATGCAATTTATTGGAAGCTTCATGTTAACTTAAATAAAATTAAAGAAATTTTAAATAACCATTCCAGAATTTTAACCAGCAAATATCTGGGTAAAAATCAGGTATCATTGAAATTTAAAAAAAAATCAGAGAAATCGAAAAAAATATCAAAATTCAAGCGAAATTGAGATTTTTCTGCAGCTTTGCTGGAAATAAAACAAATAAAAATGGGCAATCTAGAAAACCCACTTCAAAAGGATAAGTTTAAGTATAAATTATGCAAAATTAATGTATTCACCCTCTTTCCAATGAGCAATTTTGAGAAAAACAAGAAGAATTGGAAAAAAATCTATTGTAGTTGCTTAAATTTGTGTGATCGGATACAAAGTTTTTCAACTGAATTTCAATTTGAAATTCGAAATAAAACTTTTCCAGCTGATAGAACCAAAGGCTTTAACAATTGAATCTAAGGTACTTCTATTTTTTAATAATCTCCGCTGAAGTGAATATCCTGAATTCAGCAAATCATTTTCAAATTGACCGTTTATTCTCAAATTGTGCTCACCATTAAAAACATTCTCGTAGTTGAATTGCGAATTTCCATGAGGTATTCATATAAAATAAATTTCTATTTTTCTTATCTTGTCTTCTTCTACATTTTAAGACAGAGATTAAAATTCATTGAGATTTTCAAGTCTTGTGTTGCTCCTCAAGTGTCATGACTTTTCTAAGTATTGAAAACTCGATAACATTTTCGAAGGTACTAAACTTATTAGGATTCCTTAATCTGATTTTTAATTTACTGATTTATTTCATTTCTGATAAAGTGTTTTCATCAATTAGAATTTATGTTTTTAACTTTTGTCACATTGAGAAGAGCTTTTTAAGAGAAGTTTCTGTTTTCAATATTTGATCTGATGAAAATCATTTAACTGAAAATTGTTATCGTCATAACATTTGAAATTTTTGTCTCCATTTTTTTAATTTGAATTTATGAATGTTTATTCAAAAAATTTTGATAAAAAATTATTCAATCCTCAAGACTTGTTTTTGTTCCGTTTGTAACTTTGATTCTCAATTTTGTGTTTGAATTTTTTTTGTATTTAACTTGTTTCTTCAATCTTGATGTTTGTTCAATAAACAACACTGAACTATCCTTGTGGCAGTGGCATTAGTGTCTGAATTTGATTTGAAATTATGATTTGAAATTGAGGCACTGGATTGTGGTTCTGGATAAAATCTGATTTATGGTGGATAGTTGAATAGGTCGATTACTAGCAAACGAGCTTACATGAGAAGAAAGTTTCCCATTTCTAAAAGAACTAAGCTTTATAATAAAACTTTTCAGATTATGATTAGGCATAAAGTGTTAAAACTTTCGGGCAATCCCACAGATGGGAGCACATTTTATGATAAGGTTCTGTATATGTGGCTTCCAGGATATGGAATTATTTAGATTAACACCAAAGAATTTGAAGCTAGAAACTTCTTCCATTACAATATATTTGTGAATCAGAGGTGAGTGTGGCGGTAATCTAGTTTAAATTCCTCGGAAAATGATTAGTTTCGTTTTGACTGCGTTCAATGTGAGCAGATTGTTTTGAAGATATTTATCAAAAACAGTTATTTTGTGTCATACCACAAATTGTGATTTCTACATTATGATTCAAGTATTCAAGAACCGTGTCATCTGCAAAAAGTCTTGGAATATCACTTAGAGGAAGATTTGGTTAATCATTGACATAGATAATAAATAGCAGAGGTGCTAGATTGCTTCCTTAGGGAACACCTACAGTTATTTGCGGTGGAAAGCTAGAAGCATTATTAATCTTGACAACTTGTTTACGATTTTGAAGATATCTTTGCATACATATGTTGGCCATTATTCCATATGCTTCAAGTTTTTTTCAGCAGATAATCATGATTTATTGTATTGAAAGCTTTCGATAAATCTAGAAACAACGCGCCAGAAAACGCTGACACTGGGAAACGATCATTTATAGAAGCTTTTGAGAGGTCTCGTGTCGATATGATAGTTGTGACTTCCGGTCATAGAGAGATAGAAATTTCGTATCCGTTTTAGTGTGTGATATTCATCAATTTTATCAGAAGAGTTATGTTTATCAGCGAGTTGTGTTCCAATCGACGTAAAAAAATCATTGAATACATTTGCAACTTTTAATGGATTGTTTACTAGTTCTTCTTACATGTCCAATTTCAGATAATCATATTTAGAGAGTCTTCCAATAAGTGCGTTTATATGTTTCCATAGATGTCAAGGAAGTGTTCATTATCTGCTCATAATATTCTGTTTTGGCAGATTTTTGTTTGCATTTTTTATTTGCTCAGTTAGACTAATATTGTCGGAATTTCTTCTCCAACTTTGTCTCGAACTTTTGCCATACCTCTAGATTCGTCCATGGAAACAATTTTTTCATTGCAGCCCAGTATCAGGATCTAATTTCCGAAGATCAACGTGTCTTAAAAAAACTATAAACTCTCTTTGAAAATTTTCAAATCAAAATTAATTGAAACCAAAATAGACGATAGACGATAGAATTTCAAAAGCCAGTCACTGTAAATTCAAGTGATGAATAGGAAATGTACATTGTACATGAGCCAGTTGAAAGGGAGAAGTTCACTTGACCCTTATTTATAAGTGAATTCTCAAGTGTATTTAAGTGCGAATTACTGTTGTCAAAAACTACCCAGACAACCAGAAGTCGTATTTTCTTTTACAGATTACATCGTATAGAATGTAATTTTTACTCATTTTCGTATATCTGCACCTACAATGTGCGGTCCATGCAGCATTGCATGATTTTATTACGACAAGAAGTATTTATGTACATATGAACTCGACCTCGGTGATCAGCCGTGACTGAGAGATTTTGTCGTGCTATGCATAAAATAATTCGAAATAAAAAACGTATATAACTGCATTGATTCGTAATAATGTGCATGCAATCGTATACCTTTGCAAATTAATTCGCATGTCTGATTTCCGTAAAACGTATTTGCTGGCAATCGTAAAAGAATACAAAAAAGTTCAAAAAAATCGTTTATGATAATGGGACATCGATGATTGGAATCGAATTAAAGGAGGCTTCAAAATGTTGGTCTATTTTTAGATCATCGAAGAACGACACAACACTTCAACTTAAAGGCTTTCTCTATATTTCTTTTCTTAATTATAAAGGGGTTACATTACTTGGAAGGTTTACCTTACGATTTACAAACGATATAAACGCGCGCGATTCTTAAATTGAACTAACTCGCATCGCAACGCGAGGATCTTTTTATAAGCCTATCGAATGTTCTGGAATATTCCCGGTAAGTCAGCTAGTACATAATAAGGAAGGTTCTGGAACCTTCCGAGAGAACAAATTGAATCAAATGAAGTGGAAATTCTAGAACATTCGATAGCACGTTGTTTATTATAACGATAGAAATTTCGAGAATGTCCTTTTTGGAAGCTTTCCACAAGATTCTTCAAGCTAATGATAATTGGCTTGAACATATATGATGATGTAAATTGTCAAAGAATATTCCAAAAAGAATCAGGGTAGTCGTAAATGATGCGCATGACAAGTCGTGCAAATCGTAATTTAATACAATCCAAATCAAGAATATGTTTGCTAATGTACCTATATGGCCTCCAAAATGATACGTATATACTGGTTTTGCTACATTATATACGATATGTTTACAGGTATATTTGCATGTATATTTGCGTAGCAAATTCGAAATACCCACCAAATGGTTGTCTAGGTATTTGACCTGTTGGTAACAAGAGTAGTTTGTCTACATTTTTTCCATTTAATTCACCCAAACAATCCACATGAATCATGATGAGAAATTTTTCATGAAGAAATACCTTGCTGCTATCCGCTAGCTTAAAAAAACTATTTTTGGAGTCTGGTTTAGAGAGTCTTGAATTTATTCAGGGTTATGGCTTCATGAAAAAGTTTTTTGTCTATAAATGTAAAGTTTTCTGCTCATTTCATTGGTGTTGAAATCAACAGTAAAATATTACATCAGCAATATTGTCACATAATGCTCACAGTAGACTCTTTCCAATTACTCCAGGAAATGATAGTTTCTTTCTGTGGATTGGTTGTTCACACGCTAGAATATTATGTTCTGACAGAGATTCGATCTCATAACCATTAGCATAGCACACTTGAGTTCTATCTACTATTGTATAGGCACTGGCAATTGAAATCTTTCAAGGAAAATGACCTTTTTTGAAATTTTGTTTAACAATATTTGTATAAATTTGATCAAAATGGTAACAAATGAAGATTAATCGCTTGTATAACTATTTTATTTCATTAATCTTTTAATTATACGATGAAAATGCGGCTTTTCCACGAAAAATGAGAGGACTCTCCTTTAAAGTGTCAGCCTAATGTGTTATCTTGTATTTAAAATTAACAATCTATGGATTTTTTTTCTCGAGTTAAAAAAAAATAACATCTCTGGGTTTATTCCTGAAATAATAGATTGATGTTCGAACTGCACCACGCCGCTATGTTAGTTTTTTTCTGTTAGCCCCAAAATACATCTTTTTGATAGAAAAAGACTTATAATTAACGAATGCTTCAAGACATTTGCTGTCTAAAACAAAAAGGTGCGCCTTTTGATTTCATGAAAGCGCTTAGAAGACTCTGCTTACGTATTAATTCGTTCAATAGAGTTAGAGCTGAAAAATTGTTTTTTAGGCAGGCTCTAACATTTCAACACTGAAAAAACCATACCGCGCGTCCTTATTGTCATATGAATTTGATGTTTTTGACAAATTTACTTTAAAAGATATTGGCTGTAACTTTGTAAAAGACAATCATACTCTATTTTTTCAATAGAACATGGAAACTGAACCACTACAGCTGTAAACTACGGTAAAACCGTGCACCCATGCCCAATGTTCATGATGAAAATGGTTTTAAATTCACATCGCAGCTTAAAATTTGTTCGTATTTCATTAATAAGATTTTCTTAGAACTTTTAGCCCTAAAATCATGAATACATAAACGTCACCCAAGAATGGGTGACAGTGCTTTGAGCGGGTTAACGTGATTTTCTCTCCAAAATAAGGTTAGAATAATCTGTTAAGAAAGATTGTTTAAATCTTCTGCTTGAGTGAAATAAGAATAATTTTCAACATATTTTAAGTGATTAGGTTTTTTTGATTTTTCCTAATTTTTGAGATTGCTTGTAAGTTTTGTTTTTTTTTTTTTATGACAGCTTCTCAAATTAAGTTTAAGAGGATTGTTTTTCACAGAAGGTAAATTTTAACGCAAATTCTTCTAGAGTAAGCAAGTGCAGCCAATAGCCGTGGTTTTCAGGTGAATCTGTTCAGTGGTTTCAAAACTGTTCCAAGTGAATGATGCAGCAGAGCTGCATTCACTCCAATTTTCGCACAATCCCTCCGGGGTGGGTGATCGGCCGTTCGGAAAGCTTATAAACAGACGCAGAAAAAGCCAATTATAACGAAAAAAAAAACACACTGACAAATAGGTTAAAATTTAAAAACCACACCACAAAAACTGCAACCACACACTCGACGGTTGATGATTGTCGGTTGGTGGCTCGCATTTTAATGATTGCGTTTCTTGTCGTTGGGTCTGGTGAATTTGGTAAAGCGTAAATTGAAATTAAAGAAAAATTCGCCGAAAATAAAAGCACCAGCACACGCATATCGCTGGCAAGAAGGCAGAAAAAACCCCCAATGCACTTCCTTCTGGGAGTCGGCGAGCAGTTTTGAGGTTGTCATTTTTCTTGAAGTTTGCCAAAAGAGAAGGGGAGAGGTAAGTTAAGGAAAAACGACTTTAAAAACTCACGTCAGAAAAAATGTGTGAGCCATTTTTTTCGCATGATTTTTCCACCGTTTCCCCAACCTGGGTGAGCAATCAGCAGACTGATACCTACACCCAAAATTCAGCCTCTGTGCCAATGGCGTGTAGTCAATTTCATAGCATCATTGGTACAAGAAGATAACGCGACCGGCACTGATTCGATTTGCGCCCACCGGCATTAAACTCCCAGCGCAACCGAATTGCGTATGTCTGAATGAAACAAAATAAAAACGTTTTCGCGTCCCTCCCCATCGCATCACAAGCCGAAGAAGGATGGAAATAAATACCGGCCAACACCAGGCAGCCAGCGAACCGAGCACTGCGCGTGTGAATGTAGCTAAAGCAACAACAAAAACATTCCTTCAATTTACCGGCAAACAATCATCGGCCAAGCTGCCTGGCTTTAGCAGCTGTGTATATGTAGCGTGTGTATGTAATAGCAGGCAGTAAGCAAAGCACAGTTCTCATTCAATGGGTTTCCCGTTCCTTCACTCCCGTTCCCTTTCCCGTTTCCATCTTAAGACAAAGGAATGCATTGAAAGGAGGCCAAACGCCGGCAAGCCGCCGTTGTACGTTTTTTGTGATTGATCGGTGGCAGAAAGCGTATGACAAATATACCTCGTCCTGCATGAAGCTCGAATAGTACACTGGTTAGAATGTCGGACTGGCATGACGATACAATTGGTGATGTGAGTTCGATTCTCACTACAGCGCTGTGGTTTTAAGTTTTATTTTCTTGTTTCTGGGATGAATTATCCAATAGGAAGGAAATCCCATAAAATGTTTTTCTTGTTTCGCTTGAATGTAGTGGTCATCATTTTGGTTGGGAGCCGAGTCCTTATGCCAGTTACGGTTTTTCAAACATACCGTCTTCGGCACAGTGCACATTTCAGCGCATTATCGGCACAGAGATTTGCTAAATAGGCATTGGATTTTTGCAACCTCTTCTATGGGTGTACCGTTTGTGAGTTGGGCTGCGTGTGCACACGTATTTGTGTGGATTTATTTTTCCGTCATATTTCTCCGACGTCCGACCCCGGTCTGATCTAAAATGCAACACGAGAGAGCGGCTGACTCGCCCGGCCGGGTGCAACAAACTTTTTGGTCCAATTGCCACTACTTTGGTCTTGCTTTTTTTTTCGTTTGGGGTTTGTTTTTTCGTCAACTTAAAAACTGCCAAAAAGTTCTCATTTGTCGTTAGCGTTTGTCTTATTTTTTTATTTGAATTTATCCACAATTGCAGCAATCTTCTTGGGGGAAGGATTACACACATTAGTGCCAAATGTTTGCGGAGGGTCATAAAAATGCGTTTTTGATGGGTACACTTTGGGCTAACGATCGGCCGTACCAGGTGGTTCCTTATTTTCGGCTGCTTTTATGCTGTTAGTTTTTGCATTCGGTCTGAAGGTCAAATTACGATGGCACGTTTTTTGGCGACTTGTCTTTTTTTTACTTCGTTCGATAGTCCTCTTCATTCTGACGACAAGTAGGAAGTCGTAACTTTTTATCAACTTTGACATTTAAAATGCAGTTGCGCGAGCGATCGATGCAATGCGGAAGCAGATTGAGAATGGTTCAAATAATTGCATCATAAGATAAACTAAGGTTGCCAGAATTTTTCTGCCGTATCCGGGCCGGACAAATCCGGACAATTTAGATAAAAGCCTGTAAAAACTTAGGCATTTTATTTCAAAATTGATGACAAAAAATTCAGGCAAATATTGTCAAAACCCAAAAATTACTCCTCAAAAATCAAGAAAAACATAGAATTTTAACAAAATTCATCGACAGATTTTGAATTGTATTTTAGGCTTCAAAAAACCTTTCACGATTAATTTTATAAATCTTGCTTGAGAAAAACCGTTTTGAAGGCATTACTAAAAAGTTTTTTCAACACAATTCGTTTTTTTTCTTTGTTTCATTTGCCAAACCCAAATCAACTAAACAACTGATTGCTATTCAAATAGAAACATGTAATGATTCTGTAAATCGAATAATAATAAGAGAAGTGATGTTTCATACTATAAGAAAATTCAAAATAAACTTAATTTTCGACATCATTTGCTACCTTAAACTTTATTACACGCAAAGAAGAGGATGCAAAATTTCAATGCCGCTCGGCGTTAACTGATTTATTTTTTCCTATTACATTTTTGCACGGAGAACAGACGTACAAGCTAGCCCACGAAACTTGTGTTAAATTTTAAACGATCAATTTGAACCAATTTTTGTTTTTTGGTTGGGCCACCAGATATCTCCAAACACATCAAAGAGAACTGTCAAAACCAAACTGAGAAAAAAAAAACAAACTTTTGGTCAGTTTTGAGCAGGTCGTATGAGCTGTATGGCACGTTTCAAGAAAATTGCTTTTGTAGTTTCGTAACACTTTCGCCCGGACAATGGGATGCAAAAGTGATACTAAAGTATCCCGCTTCGAAATGTATAGAATCAGTTCTGATGGTTGAGACTTATCGTCAAGTATGTTCCAAATTCACTGGATATAGTCGATTCGTCCTCTGACGATAACCGATCTAAAAGTGCAAAAACTTATTGTAAAACTGTTAGTTATTTCGACTGCTTCAGTAGTGCTAAAATAAAGGAATGAATAAAAGTTCATCACCGGAACTTTAAAGTTTTAAGTTATTAACACTAAACGTACCGGAGGCGGTCAAATGACGGTTTTTGAACTTTAAACGATGATTACGCCTTATATAATTGTTTTTTCGCAAATTTAACGACAGGACTTTTTTTGTTTTTGAAATGCAAGTATTTTTGCGTTTTTAAATTTTTTTTAAGTGTTACGGTTTTCGAATAACGTATGTGGTATACCTATTCATACCGCGAGCGGTCAAATGACGGCAAACACCGTTTTCGCTAAAACTCCCTTGTTTCTTAACCGATTTCTACCAAATTTATAGTTTTGAAAAGCTTATAACTCGAATTACATATGTTTCTCAGACAATTTTCAGCTACAATCAATAACTTTAAAGTTATTTACAGTACAAGAAAAATTTTATGAAGAAACATGCTTCAGGAAAAAGGTTGTAAATCAGTTATTAAGTGCTCGAAAAAAATTTCACTTAGTGCCTGAGAAAGCTGAAGTTAGAAGCTATATGTTGCACATATGGAAATTTTTTTTAAAAATTTTCTAAGATCATGGCCACAAAAAATGTAAAAAAGTTGTGTAAAACCCGTACTTTTCAATCAATCAACCGCCAAAACTGTTCCTGTTACAGTAGAAAATTTTGAAAAAGTGAATTGAAAAGTAGACGTAATTTGTCACATTTTGGCATCTTTAGATTTTTGAAATACGAAGTACATAAGTTATGACGACTTTTCAAAGGTAACCGTTTTTCGAACTTTTTAAGAATCTGGATTTTCTAAGACAATTCCTACACCTAAGTTCAGCTTTGCACTGGATTTTGAGTACGTTAACGTAAGGTTTAGGCAATAAAACTATATGCAAAAGAAAGCAATTTTCATGCCGGTTCTAGTGGTGTAACTGCATTGGCGGTGCAATGCTTGGCAAAAATATGATAAATAAAACAGTGAACTAGTTTCTGAATTTTGAGAAGTCAGCACAAATTCTTGCTTGGCAGACGGGCGCAGTGGGTGGTAATATCTCAAAGCTATTTTGCACACGAAGATGGGTGAAAGAAAACGAAAAAATAAACGAGCATTCGCTCAAATTTTCTGGTTTTACTTTCAGAAATATATTTATTATATTTTTGTAAAGCATTGCACCGCCAATGCAGTTACATCACTAGAACCGGCTTGAAATTTGCTTTCTTTTGCATATAGTTTTATTGCCTAAACCTTACGTTAACGTACTCAAAATCCAGTGCAAAGTTGAATTTAGGTGTAGGGATTGTCTCAGAAAATCCAGATTCATAAAAAGTTCGCAAAACAACTACCTTTGAAAAGCCGTCAAAAATTATGTATTTAGTATTTTAAAAATCTAAAGATGCCAAAATGTGACAAATTACGTCTACTTTTCAATTCACTTTTTCAAAATTTTCTACTGTAACAGGAACAGCTTTGGCAGTTGATTGATTGAAAAGTACGGGTTTTACACAACTTTTTTACATTTTTTGTGGCCATGATCTTAGAAAATTTCAAAAAAAAATTTCTATATGTGCAACATATAGCTTCTAACTTCAGCTTTCTCAGGCACTAAGTGAATTTTTTTTCGAGCACTTAATAACTGATTCACAACCTTTGTCCTGAAGCATGTTTTTTCATAAAATTTTTCTTGTACTGTAAATAACTTTAAAGTTATTGATTGTAGCTGAAAATTGTCTGAGAAACATATTTGAGTCGAGTTATAAGCTTTTCAAAACTATAAATTTGGTAGAAATCGGTTAAGAAACAAGGGAGTTTTAGCGAAAACGGTGTTTGCCGTCATTTGACCGCTCGCGGTATGAATAGGTATATACAAAGTGTCGGTATGTTTAGTGTTAACTTTTTTCGGCTAGTGAAACATCTTTTTTTTTATTTAAGTGGCGTTTCGGGTTGCTCTGGGGGAGATCTGATGATGGGTGAAGAAGAGTAAACCGAAACGTTACGTAAGTTGAAAAAAATTATTTCACTCACCGAAAAAAAGTCAATAAGAAAAAACCGTATGAAATAAAGCAAGTGAAATTCTGTCCAGTCGAAAGTAACTCTTATTGCATTTATTTAGCAATTAATTTAACCCCTCTATTTTAGAGCGGCATTAGTTTTATTTTATTAATGATTTCATATACGACTACGCCTTTTCGAAATCCGGGCCCTTGAAAATTTGATTTGTAACTTTTGAACGGTGCAATAGATGGCACTGTTTCAAGTCAATTTTCAACGTATTTTTTGAATGGCAGCATTTGAAATTTTACACACTTTTTTGAAGATTTTTTGTTCGAGCTTGTACGTCTGTTCTCTGTGATTTTTGCTCCAACAATGTATGAATAAAAAATTAAAAATATTATTTTCAAATACTAATGATTATGTGTTTTTAAGTTCTTTTACATAAATAATTTATCGTGTTGAATAGAATCTTTTGAAAATCCTTCCTAAAATCCATCAAATGATGATCAGAATTTGTTTAAAGAATCCTTTAGTAACAAAATAGGAAACTTACTTTCTTTGATGGTTGAAATCTTCAAATTTGCATCATAGTCTAGTGGATTTAGCTTAAAATGGCCAGAAGTTCACCCACAAGAATTCGGAACAGGTCAATCTGAACCACTTTTTTTTTAAACCAAGCAAAATTCAAGAATTCTATTTTCTCATTTTAAAACCAAAATCCAGGCACTATCCGGAAAAATTTGACCAAAATCCAGGAACTGTTTAATAAAAGTAAAAAAAATATACATTTGAATCATAATTTTTTATCGGAAAATTAAAGCAGATTTTGAATCGTATTTCAAGCTCCCAAAAATCTATTTTATTTAATTTGTTCAATTGAGCTTGAAAAATTTAATTTTTCGGCGACACAATTGAAAATTATAATGATGCATTATAGTTTTTTGTTTGATTTTCCAAACAAATAAATCCGGGTAAAACGGAATGACCAGCATTATTTTGCCTATTTAATTTGAACTTTTTAAGAAAGCCTTCAATTTCGAAAATTTTCTAAAATTAAATCCAATATTCAAAATTCAAAGTAAGAGATCAGAATCAGGTTCAAATCGAATTAATGCAAACTCATCCGTAGTCATAAAAATTTTAGTTTGAAATTTGGTTCTTGAAAAAACTGCAATATTAATCATTTTGAACAATATGCTTAACCAAATGAAATTCCCATCAATTTTCTGAAGAGAAGATACATGTGTCTTTATCATCAATTTCTTTTCATTAATAATCAATTTCTGTGGATAGTTTTTTTTCAATAAGTTTTTCATTAGACAAAACTTGCAAAATGTTGAAATAGTGTCGTTTTAGCACTTAGAGCTCTCGGGCTGCTGGTCACAGGTAAACATATAACATTTGCAGAATGAACTCAAATCTACATAATTTTGGACAATTTTAGCTGATTTGTGCAAACGAACAGTCTTAATCTTGCAATCTAAATTCCTCACCGAAATAGTCATTTGGAACTTTCTTACGTGCTGAATCTGAATCTGAATTTTGAACCTGAATTCAAAATTCAAATTTAGAATCTGTTTCGGGATTTCAATACGTATTCTGAAATGTACATATAAACGATTTCTGAATTCAGAAATATGAGCCCAGAATTGAAATGAGTTTCTGAGCCCTCAATCATTAATCCATAATTTTGATTCGGATGTTTTGGGTTTCATTAATTTTTTTTATGTTTGCGCAATGATTTCTAATTTTTTATTTTTTTCATATTCGGAAAAATATTAAATAAATGTAAAAAATGCCCATGAGCTTCGATAATCATCAGTCATATTTTTAAGGAAATGTAAAGCCAAATTTGAACGACGATTTAAACACAGCTTTCATTTCAGTTTTTAATGATGATTCAAACCGAAAATCAAGAATCCTGAACTTAATACATAATCCGGATTATGAAAATATGAAAACCGGAAAACAATTTCGATTTTGATTATAAGAAACCAGAATCTTTTAAATGAGTTATTTAAATCTTTTTTTTAAATTTAGTATTCAGTAATAAATTACTATCAATAAGTGAGAAAATTTTGAAAAACTGTAGCTGAATTCGGAACCAGGGATTTCTTTGTTTTCGAGGTTTTAACATCGGTTATGAGTCAAGATTGTTACTATCGAATAATCTTACTCCATCATCAAAGTTTGATTAAGAATAACAAATTTTGAGTGTATAGTAGAATACCTCAGTGTCTTTGATGGACCCTCATGGGGGGAGGGGAAGTTTAACCCCTAAAAAGCCTCTCATTCCTACGACCACGAATGACAAAATTAAAAAAAAAAGCACTATGTTGGCCGTCTATCTTTAGTCGGTGGTTTTTTTTTTTTTTTTTTTTTAAATATATCTTTATTAGTACCAATTCATCATTACATTTATATTACATTAATACATTAAATTAGGTGTTCGGTTCAATAATGAACTTTCAGAGCCCTATAGTTTATTAATCACTATAATTTATTTATTTGAATTAATTTTGCTGAGTGCAATCATGTATTTTTATGTAAGAGAACATCCTGTAATGTCAAAAAATATTTTAAACTTACTACTAAAAATTAAAACTATCCTAAATTAAAACTAATTATAGAGAGAACGAATCTCTGCGATGGAAGACTGCATCGATTTGCCTCTGAAGTTGGAGATGATTTTGTTGGCCATCTCTTCGATCGATTCAATGCCCGCAATCCGATGAAGATCTTCGGTGCTGTGCCAAGGTGGAAGCCGCAAAATCATTTTCAGAACCTTGTTCTGAATCCTCTGGATGGCTTTCTTCCTCGTCGCGCAGCAGCTAGACCAAATCGGAACTGCATACATTATCGCTGGTCGAAATACTTGTTTGTAGATAAGCATCTTATTTCGCAGACACAACCTGGATTTCCTGTTGATGAGAGAATAAAGAGATTTAGTATATTTATTGCATTTTGATTGAATATCTTCAATGTGATTTTTAAAAGTAAGATTCCGATCAAGTGTGAGTCCCAAGTACTTCACGTGATCAGACCATTCTAATGAAACCCCATTAAAAGTTATGGAAAGATTTTCATTAGGTTTTAAAAATTTAGCTCTTGGCTTATGGGGAAATAAAATAAGTTGAGTTTTGGAAGCGTTAGGAGAAATTTTCCACATTTTCAAGTAATTCAAAAAGGAATTTAAATTTTGTTGCAATCTACTGCGTACCACCCGTAAATTTCGACCTTTGGCTGAAAGCAAAGTATCGTCAGCAAATAATCTTCTACCTTTTCCTACTGGGACATCAGGAAGATCAGAAGTAAAAATATTGTATAAAATAGGCCCAAGTATACTACCCTGAGGGACACCAGCTCTAATGGGTGTCCTTTCAGAGCATGAATTTTGATAGCTTACTTGCAAAGTTCGGCTAGTCAAATAATTTTGAATAATTTTGGTGAGATATACAGGAAAATCAAATCGAGCTAATTTAGCTACTAAACCTTTGTGCCAAACACTGTCAAAAGCTTTTTCAATATCAAGAAGAGCAACACCAGTTGAATATCCTTCAGATTTGCTAGCGTTAATCATATTAGTTACACTCAAAAGTTGATGTGTAGTAGAATGTCCATGACGAAAACCAAATTGTTCATCAGGGAAAATAGAATTCTGATTAATGTGAATCATCATTCTATTCAAAATAACTCTCTCAAATAGTTTACTTAAAGAAGGAAGCAAACTAATTGGTCGATAACTTGAAGGCTCTGAAGCACATTTTCCAGGTTTCAAAATTGGAGTTACTTTGGCATTTTTCCATTTATTGGGAAAATAAGCCAAGTGAAAACATTTATTGAAGATTTTAACTAAAAAATTTAAAGTGCTTTCAGGCAACTTTTTAATAAGAATATAGAAAATCCCATCTTCCCCCGGGGCTTTCATATTTTTAAATTTTTTGAAAATCAATTTAAGTTCATCAATATTTGTCTCACAAGAACTTTCAAACACAATTTACTTAGAAAGAATATCATCAAATTCTAGGGAAATTTGAGCATCAATTGGACTTACAACGTTTAAATTAAAATCATGAGCAGACTCAAATTGTTGGGCTAATTTTTGAGCTTTTTCTGAATTAGTTAAAAGAAGTTTATCCCCATCTTTCAAAGTAGGAATTGGCTTCTGGGGCTTTTTTAGAATTTTAGTTAATTTCCAAAATGGCTTTGAGTAGGGTTTTATGTCCTCTACTGCTTTAGAAAAATTTTCATTACGAATGAAATTTAAACGACGTTTGATCTCTTTTTGAAGGTCGCAATAAATTAATTTCAAATAAGGATCCCTAGTACGTTGATATTGGCGTCGACGAATGTTTTTCAGTCGTATCAAAAACTGAAGATCATCATCAATTAAAGGTTGATTAAATTTATGTTTAACTTTAGGTATTGAAGCGGCTCTAGCATTGACTATTGAAGTTGTCAAATTTTCTACAGCCAAATCAATATCTTCTATTGAATTCAATGGAACGTTTACATCTAAATTACGTTCAATAAAATTCATATATCGCTCCCAGTTAGCCTTTTGAAAATTAAAAGTTGATTTTAAAGGGTTTTCAATGGGACTTTGGGATAAAGAAAATGTTACTGGAAGGTGGTCTGAATCGAGGTCCGCATGAGTAACTAATTGACTACAATGCTTGCCTAAATCCGTTAGAACCAAATCAATTGTGGAGGGATTTCTAATTGAAGAAAAACAAGTATGCCCATTAGGATATTCAATAGTATAATAACCTGCAGAGCAGTCATTAAACAAAATATTCCCATTTGAATTTGATGAAATATTATTCCAAGATCGGTGTTTTGCATTAAAGTCACCAATAATAAAAAATTTAGATTTATTTCTGGTGAGTTTTTGTAAATCTCCCTTCAAAAAATTTTTCTGTTCACCGCTACATTGAAAAGGCAAATATGCGGCAACAATTATAATTTTCCCCATAGAAGTTTCTAATTCAATTCCAATTGTTTCTAAGACTTTTGTATTGAAAGAAGGAAGAAGTCTAAATTTGAGACGACTATTGATGACAATAGCTACACCCCCACCTTGTCGATCAAGTCGATCATTTCGCAAAATTTTAAAGAAAGCATTGCTTTTCAAGTTATTGTCTGGCTTTAAAAAAGTTTCAGTGATGGCAGCAATATGTATGTTTTGAGTTTTCAAAAATAAAAAGAACTCGTCTTGGTTAGCCAGCAAAGATCTAGCGTTCCAATTCATAATATTTAAACATCTATTTGGATCCATGAGGGAATCGTAAAGTCATAATAATTTTGTTAGCATAATTAAAAGAAGTTTGGAAAGCTTCAAACATTGAATTTGCTTTCAACATAAGTTGCATCATTTCCATTAAATTTTGATGCAAAAATTTTAATTTTTCCTCAGTAATCTCACCCAAATCAACAAAATTGTTAGAATCAGAAGAGGAAGGAGAAGAAAAAGTATTTGAATTTCGGGGATTTTCCCAAGCCTTCGCATGAACGTTGAGACTTGGTTTTTTCCCATTTTTATTAGTTAAACCTGAAGAGGGAAACCCATTTTCAACCACCTCCGAGAACGATAAACAACGAGTCTGGGGCGCAGAATCAGCCCAGGTAACATTAAAATCACTTCGGGTATTACCCAGCCGTGATTCCAATGTAGGCCGAGGCTGACTGCGAACAGGCAGGTTGTTTGCCGGTCTGACGTGTGTAGACGAAAAAGAGGAAGGAGGAGAAGAAACTTTTCTGGAAACTTTGGGGTTTTTCCTAGAAGCAACAATTTTTGCCCTAACGGGACAATCTAGAGAATTCGAGGAATGATTACCTGCGCAATTCGCACACTTAAAAAATCCTGTTTTTGGCTTATCACCACCAAAAAGGCATTTAGATTTTTCATGATCGAATGAGCCGCAAAACATGCATCTGGCATTCATTCTACAATTTTTAGTGCCATGACAAAAAGCTTGACAACGACGACATTGCGTAATATTTTGTAAAAAATTGGTATGGGATTTACGAAAAGGTTCAAATTTTACTCGACAATGAAACATAAGACGAGCCTTTTCCAAAATTTTCAAATTATTAACCTGATCCTTTTTAAAATGGATCAAATAAAGTTCAGGAGCAAAACCAACCCTTCTGGTATTATTCGTGTTGGTTCTTTTCCTCATTTGAATTACTTGAATTGGAGAAAAACCTAACAAAGAATTTAATTCAGCTGTGATCTCATCCGGTGTCTGATCGCCAGTGAGACCACGAAGTACAACTTTAAATGGACGATCACTTTTAGTGTCGTACGTAAAAAATTGGCGTTTTTTATTATTCAAATAATTTAAAACCTTTTGAAAATCATTAAAAGATTCCGCCAATATACGAGCAGTTCCCCTTCGACCGATCTGAAAAGAAATCTTCACATCCTTGACGGAAGTGACGATTTCTTTTCGAAAGGCATTGAAGTCAGGAATCGTGACCGTTATTGGTGGAATCTTTTCGTTTTTAAGAGTATAAGAAGAAGAAGAAGGTTTCTTAGTACTCTTATCAGAATTAAATATGAATATTTCCTCATCACCGATGTTATGAAGGACATCGAATGAATTGGAAATTTCAACTTTTTTGGCAGATGGCCCTGGATTAGGTTCAGCAATCCGTTTTCTTCCGGCCCTTGAGCCGGCCGAAGACTTCCCCATGCTGGAAAGAAAAGAGAAAATATGAATAAAAGAAAATGAAAATAATTTTAGCACTGAAAAGTGCTGATTGAAATACAGGTAAGGAAAAAATAAATAATGTAAAATGTTCCTGCAGGTACACAGCAACGATACGATGCTCCGGCGTACGTGTTGACGGCTCAACGGTACAGATGGAAGTGGATTGGTCGGTGGTTATTTTTTTATTCTCCTCTGTCTTTGATGTGAATGGGATGGGAATGAAAAATGAGAATCTGTTTCCTATTGCCGGCTTACATACACACGCACAGCTCTTACTGCCGGACATTTTTGGCGGTGGTTGAAAACAAAGAAATGTTTTTTTTTCGGATGCCGATTTACATACTCCCACAGCGACAATATTCTTGCTGACCTATTGTTTCCATCCTGCTGTTTCTTGTGATTGGAACCCGTGTTTTTTTTGGTTTCTTTCAAACATATGCAATGCGGTTACCCCGGGGGGACAATTCCAGCGATGAGCAAGCTTGTTTGTGCCGGTCCGGCATAGAATCTCATGCCGATAATTCTACCTCCATGGAAGTTCATTATTGGATTACAGCCTGATTTGTGGGTGTAGAGTTGGATGTATCGATAAGAGCTTAGATTTTCAGTTGTGTTGCATGTCAAAGGCGTCCTTTAAAACCCTTAGCATGCCTTTAAAAGCCCGTTTTATGGAATCATTGGGTACTCTGGTATGAACTGAAATTTCAACAAAACAAGTTGGGTCAAATTTCGTCTCATATTTTAAGTTTAAATTCATAAATTTAAATGGCAACTTCATTGTTTTGGGTAGTCCAAAATTGAATTAAAGTTTTCATAACTTTTCTTATCTTCAACCCTTTCCTGAGGTATAAATTTACCAAAGTTTCAAAGGATTTTCATGCAAATCATAAATTATACTCGACTGACAAATGTATCACGACCTTGACTCCCAGGGCTGTAGAAAAAAATCTCTCTACCAGAAGCGTCCCAGAGCTGGCGACAACGACGACGACGCCCGTGTGTGTGCTCTAATCCCACGAGTGGACACGTAGCATCTCGTGTCGCGTGTCTGCAAGTGCGCAGCAAAATGCAAATGATCCAATAATAATAAAAATAAAAATAATGCCCATTCCGACGACGACGACGGAGCGCACTTGCGCAATCCCCCATTTGAACCAGAAGCTGGGCAGAGTAAGAGGTGCGTCGTCGAATGTTCTACACAGTCTAATGCAGTGCAGTGGATGACAACAAGAACCGATAAAGCAACAACGCCGAGTCGGGGGAGAGAAGGAACAACAACAACAACAAAAACACCGGTGTCAGTACTGATTGCGTGTGTGCATATGATGGGATGTTGTCTCGGATCCAAACAACGCATCAACTGCGCGACAACTAGGAAGGAACGTGTCATCCGACGATGCAAACGCCACCGTCACTAGCTCTGGATGCAAGCGCATGTGACAGCCCGATCATCTGGCACTGACTAGGCCGAGAACGGTGTGGAACAGTTTTGCGCTTGATTAGAATGTCATGTGTCTGCTTGCGTATGTGTTCTTGCGCATGTGTGACGGCTGCGTGTGGCGCCCGGCAAGTTTTGCGGGGGTTCTCCGAGCCGAGCCACTTTGAATGGACGGAACTATTGAATGCGTAAAATGGTTTATTACCCAGCCGGAGTAGGTACCCAACTAACTAAACCTACTAAACACAGGCCGATGGATGGTTACGAAACAGATGTGATGTGATTGCATTTGTAGATCAAACCGAGCGAGGGGAAGGTTGTTTAGATCTATAATTACGCTCGATGGACATGTGCCTACATGGTTTGGTGGGCTGCAATTTGGTTCGGATGATTTCGAACGGATTCTGAATGGGAAACCTTCAGGTTTATTCGCACGCAGATTGATCCGGAAAAGGTGCCCACATGATGGCTGTGCCAGATTTTGCAATTTCTTTTAACTACAGCTTTATTCAGGCTGTGAAGCCTATATCGACTAAGGCTGCGTATGTCTTTTCCAATACATTCTTAAACTTTAAATTTTAAATAACAGAAATCTTTTTGTACCACAATGACCTTTTTGGTCGAAATAAAAAACAGTTTCTAGTCTAACAAGTTCATTGCAGCTTATCTGATGATAATAACTGAGTACCATTACTAGATATGTTCAATTGTATATTCGCGTCCCTTATCGAAGAAATCTATCGACAAAAGCCAAGCAAATCGAACTGGGACAGCGCTTTGTAACAGCTGATTATTGTAAACTTAGAGCTCTTGGGGTTTAGTAAGACTTACATATAAGTAGAGTGGCCAATGAACTTGCCGTCTTGGCATTATTTGCTGACTTTCGATCCCCTGTAAGTCCCATTGATTCAATCATGCAGGCTCCTTATGGTTATTTCAATTTGCGCGGTTATCAACCCTAGTCATCTATCCCAATTTAAAAGTTGTTATTACGGAAAATAATGCAATATAAAAAATCACATATAAGGAAGGATTTAAACCAGAAACTCTGAGTTTCTACACCAAAACCTTGCCATGTGTTCTACTAAATTTGATAAGCAACTATAAATATCTTCCTTTTTAATAAGAACTACTACATTCTAGTTACCAGTTAATTTTACTTAAAATTCACTTATCTATCCACAGAAAACACCTCGACAGAAAAACCCCAAACGCATCTCTCACCCCACACACGTTTCACGAGTAGAGTTGCTTTTGTTTTTGTTTTCCTTCTTGCTGCTAGCAGTCAGTTGCACTTTTCTTATCTGTTGCAGCGATTCGGATCCCTTTTCCCCCGCATCCATTGGCTTATAACCTCCTTCTATTTTTTTTCTCTCCCACCCCCAAACCGAAAGAAAACCACAACTGTAGGCCGCACGTTCTTATCACCAAAGATGTGTAAGCCCCGGCCTACAGCTGCTTTCATAATTCTCACCACCACTGACTGCTTCACGACTATTTTCATTATCAAAGTCATGGCCAAAGTTAAATCCAACCCGGGCTGACTGATGCACATCATCATAATCATCATCACACTCACTCATCCAGTTTACAATGTGGAATCGTCTCCTCCAGCTGGGTGGGCATTTGATTCATTTATTCAGTGAATAGTCTAGCTGAAATTTTCCCGGAATCGTTAAACCTACTCGAAACTTATGAATGATTATTAAAAACTGTTTTGATTAAAACAAGAACACCCGGAACCAACCCGGAATTCCCGATTGAAAGTTCTTCGAATGGAGATCAATGTTTTCAGTACGATGAATTTCTAACTTGTTTATTTAGCATGGAATATATTGTTCAATTTTTATGGTTTCCGAAAAGTACACCTACAAATCAAACTCTACCCCAATAATGAACTTCTTTGGAGGTGGAATTATCGGCATAAGATTCTAAGCCAGACCGGCAATGGGAAGCTTTTTCATCGATGGCATTGTCTTCCCATCATAACCGCATTGCATATGTCTGAAAGAAACCAAATAAAACATATCCTATATCCCATTGCAAAACAAAGCAGGACAATTTGCCAGCAAGGATATTGTCGAATGATGATCCAAGAACTGGGTGCGTATGTAAACCAGCATTTAAAAAACATTCTTTGTTTCCAACCAACGACAGGCAATAGAAAACAGTTTCTTGTTTTCTATAGCCACTCTTTTTCCATACCAATCTCATCTCATTCCAATAAGAGACAAAAAAGAATTAAAAAAATGGCCAAATGGCAGACGACCAATGCAGTGCGTTTTTTGGTAATTGGCGGTGGCAGAAGGACTATAAATGACAAAGAATTTCCGTTTGCCAACCGACTCAGTTGGTGCACTGGGCAAGATAACGGACTTTCAAACCGAGATGAGATGTTGCAGTGAGTTCGATTCTCACTTTTTTTTTAATTTTTGGGATGAATTATCCAATAGGATGAAGATCCCATAAAATGTTTTTCTTGTTTCGCTTGCAAGTAGTGGTCATGCATCATTTGACTTGGGAGCTCAAGGTTTTTTGCCAGTAGTGCTTTCTTCTTCTTCTTCTTCTTCTTCTTCTTCTTCTTCTTCTTCTTCTTCTTCTTCTTCTTCTTCTTCTTCTTCTTCTTCTTCTTCTTCTTTCTTCTTCTTCTTCTTCTTCTTCTTCTTCTTCTTCTTCTTCTTCTTCTTCTTCTTCTTCTTCTTCTTCTTCTTCTTCTTCTTCTTCTTCTTCTTCTTCTGACACCAACATGGACAAAATTTTTATGCATCCTGGAAAATGAAAAACGCGTTCGTCATTTTTCTTTTCAATATAGTATCTGATACATAAAACATGCATTGCAGATACTACTACGGCCAGGCCAACCATGTGATGATAAACACAAGAGATAAAGGAACAAGGGAGGAATGAAGCGTGGAGTTCCCTGCCAACCGCTCCATATGATTGTATCCCAGACAACCATTTGATGGGTATTTCGAATTTGCAACGCAAATATACATGCAAATATCCGTGTAAACATATCGTATATAACGTAGCAAATCCAGTATATACGTATCATTTCGGAGGCCATATAGGTACATTAGCAAACGTATTCTTGATTTGGATTGTGATAAATTACGATTTGCACGACTTGTCATGCGCATCATTTACGACTACCCTGATTCTTTTTGGAAAATACTATGACAATTTACATCATGATATAGATGATTGAGATTGTAATATACGACATTTTTCGTAACAATATGGAAAGTTTGACGACTTATTTGGTCGTCTTTTGCGACTTGAGTGCAGGGCTCTCATTTTCCGTCAGTTGAATAAAAATAAGATTACTAATTTTTTGTACTTTAAACCAATTGGTTTATTCATCTCCAAAAATAATATAAATAAGATTTTTTCAAAGAAATACGTTTATTGCTGTCATTCAATTCAAGTTTTTATCGTAAAAATCCGTAAAGTTTTAAGGAAAAAAAAATTATTTGCCTGATTGCTGATTTTTTTCAACGTTCATGAAGTTGTTGTTAGTACCTGGACTTGATCCCCTGACGATCCGATCTGCAGCTCATGATGGTTCCTCGACGCTATCTGGAATATATAAATTCAAGAGGATTTGCTTCAAAGGCATTAAACCAAAAGCAAATCGTTTATTTCTATAACTAAAATCTTTTAAATCGTAGAACACGTCATCGATGATCTAAAAATAGATCAGCATTTTGAAGCCTCCTTAAATACGAGTCTAATCATCGATGTCGTATTATCATAAACGATTTTATTGAACTTATTTGTATTCTTTTACGATTGCCAGCAAATACGTTTTACGAAAATCAGACATGCGAATTAATTTGCAAAGGTATACGATTGCATGCACATTATTACGAATCAATGCAGTTAGGTATATATAATTTTATACCATATATCTCCAAGTGCAAGCAAAGTTGCGAGCTTATTTTCTTTCTGCTAAGATCTAATACCTGGTTGTTATGACAATATAAATCGTATTTCATGTTATAAAAAATTTTAAATTCGAATAATTTTATGCATATCACGATGAAATCTGTCAATCATGACTGATCATCGTCCCAGACAATCATTTGGTAGGTATTTCGAATTTGTAACACAAATATACGTGCAAATATACGTGTAAACATATCGTATATAATGCAGCAAACCAGTATCTACGTATTATTTTGGAGTTCATATAGGTACATTAGCACACAATTTCTTGATTTGGCTTATATTGTCGTAATAAAACCATGCAATGTATTCCAATGCGATAAAGAATATGCATGGGCCGCACATTGTTGGTGCAGATATACGAAAATGAGTTTAAATAACATTCTATACGATGAAATCAGTGAAATAAAATACGACTTCTGGTTGTCTGGGATATGGTTTTGGTTATAAATTTAAAATAGAATATAATAATACAGAACGGGCTCACCAAATCAAAGGGAAACTATAATTACGGATGATTCAGGATGCAGGAATAGCTTTAACTGCGGCAAAAATTTCTGAAAACTCGGCTTGACTGGATCAGGGGACGTTGGAAAAACTGCTTGCTTTGCTTCTTCGCAGGAACCGAGGCTAACTCTATTCCAGAGTCCGGTCGGTTCCAGTTTTTGGACTTTAGCCACCAAAAATTTTACAATTTCGAATATTTTGAGTTTTTTTGCCATTAGTGCTTTACCAATTTTGTCATTTTTGGAACAATACCCTTTTCAGCGCATTTTCGGCACAGGGATTTGATAAATAGGCATTGGATTTTTGCAACCTCCTCTATGGAAGTACTTGAAGTTATAATTGATACAATCTCTCGTGACAAAAAAAAAAAACACAAAATGAGTCTTACAGTGACAACAAGCGGATGTAAAATACTGTAACCTCTGAGTTTATGATAAGGTTCCCATATTGTCCGGATGGTTGACACAACTTTTGAGGAAAGTCCGATCCAGCCCGGTTGCCCGGATTTTATTAAGAAAAAAAAACCAGGATTTAATCCACTTTATTTGTAAAATGTCCCAAAAATAAATGTTTAGAGGCAAGTTTTAATAAAATTATCATGACTTGTGTTTTGGAAACCTTTAATACGAATTAAAATCTGCTGATGTGGGTTCTTGAAGAAAAAAATAAGTCCATTTTTTTTTCTTTTGATCTTTACTAAAAAATTTTAAAAAAATTTTTCCGCATATTGCCAGGATTTGTGGTCGACAATTTTGAATTCAAATGGCCGTATTTTGCCAGGTTTTTAGATAAAGTTGTCCAGATTTTTCGGCTCGGATACGTGCTGAAAAAATTCTGGCAACCTTAATGTCTGAGGTACAAGCTCCTGAGAGCGGCAGTACAATTTTCGAAGTAGTAAGGTGCAAACCCCTGAGAGGGGCAATACAGATGATGAAAGTGTTGGTACAAACCCTCGAGAGGGGCGGTACAATTGATGAAGTGGTATGGTACAAACCCCTGAAAAGGATAGTACATTTTCTGAGGGTAAGGTACAACCCATGAGAGGGGCAGTACACTTAATTAAAGTGTAGGTACAAACCCTTTTGGTGCGCAAAACATGTGTAGGATAAATTGGTCGGTCTCGACAGTAAGATGATATAACACAACAATAACAAATATCTTCGTGAATTTTTTGAACAATGTTTTGGTATAAGTAACGAATCTTCCTCAAAGTTTTTTCAATTGATTTTCAATTATGTTTTATTTAGTTATATTTTTATTTTATTGTTTCGATTATTTTTAAATGTATTTTTTTAATTAATTTTTCATTAATTTGAATTTTTTTACTTTTAAATTATTTTTAATTTTTGTTGAAATATTTTATAAATCATAATGTTTTTGTGATTGTTTTCAGATGTTGTTATTTTTGACTTGATCTTTTAATTTTGTAATAGATTATTAAAATTGTTTACATTTTTGTTTTTTTTTTAGATTTTAAATTTTTTTTTCCTTTTTGGTTTTTTTTTTGTATTTTTTGTATTTTCTGTTGTTTTTGTTTTTTTATTTGTTTTACATTTTAATCTTTGAAAAACATTTTTTAAATTAATTTTGTATTTGGTAATTGTTTTAATTTATTATGTTATTTTTCATTTATTTCAATGTTCTTGTATTTTTTCTCGAAAAATTTTTCTTATTTATTGTTGGTACTGCTTTATTGTTTTTTTTTTTCTAAATTTTTTTATTTATACATATTTTTTCACACAAATTCATGACCACGATTACATGTTATTTGAAATTTTATCGAGTTTTTAACTGGACCCATTCATACAGTCAGAAATTGAATGTTATCTACCTTTTAACGCACTTTAAAAACGACTGACATCAGTGTTTATTGACGTACCTGGAAAGAAAAGAAAGACAAATATTAGTTTATGTAAGGCTGCCAGAATTTTTTCAGCACGTTTCCGGGCTAGTTCTATCTGAAAACCTGGAAAAATCCAAGCATTTGATTTCAACCGATGACAAAAAATCCAGGCAAATTTGGCCCAAACCCAGGAACTAAACACAAATCAAGAAAAAAAAACTTGAAAAATATTTTTTTTCCATCAGTTAGCAATAATAAATCTAAAGAACCAAAATCTAAGTTTTTTAACTGACAAACATGTATGATTCTTGCTGCAAAAATTTGGAATAATTTAAAATCATTTTTCACTATTGATAGAAGTTGGTCAGCTAATCTTCAGGTTATTCATCAAATTTCGTAAAATTTTAGATAACTTTTTTTTTATTTCAAAATATTTAATTTTTTTTTTGCTGATGATTTTGCTACTGTCAATAGTAAGCGGAACGGAAGCTCTAAATGATGAGTGTTGCAAAATAGAAATTTCAGCGTTTCTTTATTGGAAATTGTTTCGTTTTATTCTAATTCATTTTTTACTTTTACGCTAAATTTTCGATCGAAAGAACATTTTTTACTGCTACTATTGTTTGTTTATGATTCGGACACCTGTAAAAAGACTGATTGGCACTGAGAGCGCAGATTTTTAAGACTGTTGGTACGATTATTTTGGTTTGTTTCTGATTTTGCCACCGGTAAAAAGAAGGATTGGCACAAGAAGCGCATATTTTTAAGGCTGCTGCTACGTTTGTTTGTTCATGATTCGGCAACCGGTCAAGACACGATTTGACACATGGAGCGCAGATTTTTAGGGCTACTGCTACGATAATTTTGTTTGTTTCTGATTTTGCCACTGGTAAAAAGAAGGATACAGGAAACGCACATTTTTAAGGCTGCTGTTACGATTCTATTTGTTTGTTTCTGATTCGGCCACCGGTACAAAGACAGATTGGCACAGAGAGCCTAGATTGTTAAGATCGTTGCTATGATTGTTTTGTTTGTTTCTGATTTGGCCACCTGTAAAAAGACGGATTGAAACAGGAAGCGCAAATTGTTAAGACTGCTACTACGATTGCTTTTGTTTGTTTTTTATTTGGCCACCGGTAAAAGACGATCGTGTAAATTTTTAGTAATTAAGCACCTTTTTATTAGCTTCGAGAATTCGCGGGATTTTTTAGCGATTTTCGGGATTCGCAAATTCTCGATTTTTTTTATTCCCGGAATTCCCGAATAGGGCACTCCACTAGGTATATATTGACGAATTTTTTTTACTTCGCTTGAGAGTTTGTATTTGCAATAATGGTTACTTTTATGCCAATTATAATTTAAGAAAAAGGATATATTTGGAGTAGTGCACATTTAGGGGAGATGAGGGCATAACGAGCACCCAGGGCATAATGAGCACTACGCTTTTCTACGAAAGTACGTATTTTCTTAAATAAATTTTCATGAGGATTTGTTTCGTACTTCCTATAGTATTAATTTTTCACAAAAAAAGCAATCTCCTTATCATCTTTACAGAGATATTTAAAAAAAAACTAGCTTGGTTCTAAAGTTACGAAAATATTATAATTTTTGAGCACCACGAAATAAGCTCTTATGATCTTAAAATAACCTCGATCTATAATGTACGCACTGCAACATGTAGTACACATTGTTTCTCAATTTTTACCATCATAAAATTTTTGATTTTTCACTTTTATCAATTTTAAAACACGTTTTTACTTAAATTTGTTGACTAGGGGCATATAGAGCACCATATTATCGAGGCATAATGAGCATTTTCTGCCGTAGAATCTAGCAGCGAATTAAAATTGATTTATAGCGCCACACCTTGACAAGTTTTCATCCGACGATTTAGCCTATTGGTAAGGTGTCGGAGAGGTTATCAAAAGACTAGAGTTAGATTTCTGTTCGAAGTGATTTTTTTCCATTTACATTTCATGATCGATTTTTTTTTTTGTTACATTATACGGCTAGTAGCATCATCCTCCGAACAAAGCACTTAATGTATGAGCGTGCGTGAATTGTTTGTATTCTACAAATAGACTCAGATTATTCTGTTATTGCTTTGTTTGATGAATCTACGACTCACCTGACTTCATCGAATTGAATTCGCTGCTAGACTCCCCGGCAAAAACGCACATCTTGCTCTGATTAATGGTGCTCATACTGCCTCAGGGGGGGTTCTCATTATGCCTCCACAGTGGCTGGTTTTCAGCTTTTGGCAAAATTTTTTAAAATGCATTTTTAACGTTTTCATCTAGTTTTTCACGTTTCAGCCCGTTAGGGAATAGGCTTTTCAAGTGTCTGAACACGAAACAATAATGTAACCTCCATATTATAGCTATTTTCTATGGTTAAATAACCGTTTTCCTTAAGGTGGCCATTATGCCCCCATCTCCCCTAATGACATATTTGACATAGACACAGATTGCCATTAAGCTTTGCAACCTCTGCTTCGGGGTCAATGGCAGAACTGACTGAAAAACTTATTGAAAATAGTTCCAAACCCTCCTCTAAGCGTAAACTTATTTAAGGAGAACTGTTTTCTAGCATTTCCAATAAAAATTGCTCACATTCTACAGTAGATAGTGGAACAAAAATTCTCAGAAAAAAATTCAAATAGTTGCGGAATGTCAGTCCGGGTTTTCTCCCGGCAACCGAATGGCAACAAGCAAGAACTCTACAGCAATGACAGCAACAGAATCAACCACAATCACAACAATGTGTGCTTGCCCTGTGTTCGGTTTTCAAGTTCAAGTCTAGGGACACGCCACGACACGACGTTTGATGATGAACAACGAACGAACGAACGCCCAGCAAATCCACCATCAACCCACAGAGATAGGAACTAGTGCTAACTTGCTAGCTAGTGTATGTAAGGGAATGTGTCTTATCGGACACCAAACCCTTCTTCTTCCCGTTTCCACCAACGAGTTACTCAAGCATTCCCACCCGCACTCTGATTAGCCCCTCGGGCGCGTAGCGTTGCGTTGCGTTGGCAGAAATCGACGAAGGGTGGCTTGGGAGTGCGCAATTGGCAAATTTTGTGATGACTAGCGGCCGTTGTTTACAAGCCTGTGTGCTGCTCTCTCCGGCCGATGTTTGTTGATGGTTCGTTTCGTATTTCTGCTGCTGCTTTGTCGATTATGTTGATTAGAAATCCTGCTTATTATTTGTTTTTCTGTGTCCTCCTTTTTCCGCCAATTGCGAAATGGGGCTCATTCCTGTGGCAGGCAAGCAGGCAGGCTGACGGATGCTGATATCGGCCGTCGATGATCGTGCTGCTAGTTTCTGGCTAGGCTAGAAAAATAGGGAAAAAAGGTTGAACCGCACACTATCCGGTCAAAGCGTTTTGCCCATTTGCCACGTTTGTGCGGCGAACACACCACACCAAATGTGCGAGAATTCTTCTCGTTTTTTTTTCTTCCCTGGCCAACAACAACAACAACAGCAAAGAATCGACGACAAAACGACTCAAAGCTCACGTAGCCATTCGGTACCCGGCTCTTATCTCTATGTGTGTTTTTTTTCTGTTATTACTGCTGCTGCCGTTGTTGTTGTTATTATTACTATTGCTGCAGTCCGGTTCGATGCTTTCGTTTGCCCACGGGAGTTAATTTTAGTACGCATATGCAAATTAGTGCATGCATTTACACAAACAGAAACACGCGTGCTGTCGTGGCCATTATCGGCTAGCACCTTAGAGCCGAGAGAAACGGCGAGATGTGTAAGTAAGTGTGGGAAGAAGAAGAAAAAAAAACAGAAAAAAATCTACCGGCACAGAATACTCAAGCCGTCTCTGTAGGTACTTCGGGATGCAAATTATTGGAGACATTTAGCTAGGCCGTCCGTTTCCATATTGATTCACGACATCGATTTGGGTTTTCCGGCACGATGCGTTGCTCTCGTTTTATTCTCTAGAACAAGCTATTAAATCCAATTTAATGTCGTTCGTGATTAAATTTCCAAGCCATTGCCAAGAACTATGTTGCCGTCAATTATTTGTTTTTAAATTTATATTTAAAAATCGATTCCAAAAAGGAAGCAAGACCATCTTTTTCTTTTGCAAACTTAATTATTGATTGATAGTTTTTTTAAAAATCTAAAATTTGAATAAAATTTCGTTTTCTTACACCCATAGATCATATCTAGTATTGAATACAGTATCCCAGTGTCGCAAATAACGTGAAGCAGGAACAAAATACAGACCCCGTTCGATTTTGGCAACACGCTCGTACATTTTGTGTTGCCAAAATCGAATGTTGCCAAAATCGAACGGTTTTTTTTTCTCCACTTTTTTATCAGTTATTTTTACAAAATCACTAATATTATTATCAAAAACTTTATTTTTAGTCAATTTCCGACCATTTCTAGTGATTTTTGATTTTTTTATCATGTTTTTGATGCATTTCGCACTTATCTTGTTTTGTTTATTATGTTTGTTTTCATTTGTCATATTTGCTGTTTTTTTCGTTCTTCATCATTTTTTAGTTGTTTTTAGTCATTTTCAGTCTTTTGTTTGAATTTGTTTTTTAACTTTTTGAATTTTTCAAGTTTTTGCCATTTTTTAGTACTTAATAAATTTTTTAAAAAACTTTTGTTTTTATTGTTGCATTTTATCATCATTTCAGAACACAAAAACGTATTAGTGGTATTTTTCTCATTTAAATTGATCCTGTTATAACGAAAACTTAATTTTAATGTTGTTTCTAAAAACCGTTCGATTTTGGCACATGTGCCAAAATCGGATGTTGCCAAAATCGAATGTTGCCAAAATCGAATGTTGCCAAAAACGAACGGGGTCTGTATGATATAAACAGAGGAATGCAACCTTATAGAAGACGTGTGGAGAACATCTCTTTGATTGAAGCTATTTTTGTCAGATTTCAGCTTTTTTGATCGGATTAAGCTTTCATCATCAATGCTAGCAAGGCAAAAAAAGCTTAACTCTGATCAGAAAAGCTTAAAAACGAGATTCACTAGCATTACGCAAAAAGATTTTGGTCACACGTTTCATAGAGTAATCGTATAAGGATGCATCCCTGTGCATATAAAAAGTTATAAGGAATATCCCAGCAAACATTTTTGTAGGTAGGTATATTTCTCAACAACTTTGTTATACGTTTCATATACATTATAGAATGATCGTATGAAACTCGAAAAAACTGCATTTACCTACCAAAGTGGAGGCAATATACATACAAATTTTCAACTTCTGGCTAAAGCGATATGAGTATACGATTTCGACACCATATTCATACATACTGAAAGAATGCAAGAGAGTACAAGTTTTTTCTCTCAACACATGCGAACCGTTGCCAGAGACAATATTTGCTGCCTCTGTCATTGGGCAATTCTTGCAAATACACCATCTGATTTTTTGCAATCTGGTTGCAGTGCTGGTCGCAAAGAGAACAACAAAGCTGTTCTCTCTTTTGACCCACGCTGGAGAACGAGAAAGGGACGAAATCGTCTTCAAAATTTGCAAACATGGCGGACTTTTTATCATATCCGATTTAAATAATTTAATCCGACTTCGAGTAACGATTTTAACGACCTATTACTTGCGTTTATTGGAATTATGATTCGCAGTAACGTTTTTAATGACTTGAGTTATCATTTTTCATGCAATTTTATGTTTGCTGGGATGACTTTTAAAACACACAAGAGTACACACGAGATAATAACAAAAAGTGAGAGGGAAAAGGCATTTCTTCCAAGCCCATCCTGAACAGGGAATCAAAAAATCGTAATCCTCCGATAGAATGCCAATGAAAACCCCCTTGAGGGAGTTTTTAATCTGCAAGCACGCTATAATAACACTTAGCAATGGGTCATTCCATACCAAGTGATCCTGAAAATGCATCGACTCTCTCCGATGAGGGCCTTAATCAGAAGGATGACTTATTGTAATGTAAATAAGAAAAATCCAAAATTTTGGGTGAATCGGATCACCCTTCTCTGAATAGGAGCTCCCTAATTCTTTAAATGATTGCCTTTTCTTATTTTGTGAATATTCCATGGACCGAAAGAAGTTGTTTTGGTAAAATGAGCTCTATATTTATATTTATTTTCTGAATAATCCCCCTACAAGTGAGATTGAATTTCTAACTTCTCTATTCTAGGTTTAAGATCTGTAATGTCTTCGACAAACTTGTTTAAAATCAAATTTTCTATAACTTTGTCTCAGATGTCAAGTTTGTTAAATAATCACTCTCCGAGCTATAGACTTAATAAGAAGCTTAACCTTTAAATACGAGTTTATAATTTATAACTTTTTTCAGTTAATTATAAGCTTAATGATATGATCCACGAAGTTGTTTGTCTTACTAAAATACACCACTTTGTTGAGCATTTCAAGTTTGGAAAATGAGGTACTTTAGAGCTTTGTTAAAAAGATTACCGCAATAGTTTCATAGAAATCGTTGTTTTTAATGCAAACGTGAAAAAGAAAAATTGATGTACATATCTCGCTTGGATACATGTGGATACAGACGATTGAACCTGCATCTTGTAGACGAAATCTTTGACTTAAATTTGCGTCTAAAGCGGGCTGCCCAATGTTGCCCGATATTTGTCAAATAAGGTGTGAAAAAGCACTATTTTCTGTAATCTTTTCAACATAGCCCTGCAGTATCACATTTTACACGCTTGAAATGTTGATCCAAGTTGTGTATTTAAATAAGACAAACATCTCTGTGGAACATATTAGTAAGCTTAAAAGTAACTGAAAAATGATATTATATTTAAACTGATTTTTAGAGGTTGAGTTTTTTATCTAGCCTATAGCTCGGAGAGTAATTATTTTAAAAACTTGACATCTGAGACAAAGATATAGAACATTCTATTTAAAACCTTAAACCTTGGATAGAGAACTTAAATTTTTTTATCTCACTTGTAGGGGGATTAATCAGAGAAAAAATATGTTATTTTATTAGAGAGCTCATTTTACCGAAAAACTTCTCCAAAGACACCAATATCCTAAAATGTTAAATAAAAAAGAAAATTTAAACAAGTATGTCGAAGACATCAAAGAGCTAAAACCTAGAATAGAGAAGTTAGAATCTTTATCTCACTTGTAGGGGGATAAATCCGATTTTTTTTAAATTATAGAGCTGAATTTACTGAAAAATTTCTCCGAAGACACCAATAATCTAAAATGTGAACCTAAAAAGGTATTAGCAAAGATCACGTTTTTTGCACTTTTGACCACTGTGCATTAGCGCCTTATCAATTTAAAAAATGGGAGGCATTTTGTAATAATTGCACTTAAAGTTTTAAAATACTAAAATATTGGGTATGGCAACACTGTCCACAAAATTAGATCTTAAGTCTTATCTTATCTGAATCTTCTGCGGCAGGCCTTTGCCGCCATATGGGGGGGGGGGGCTGTTATATCGAAATTCATTTAAGGGATTTATAAAACAACATGTTTAATTCAGCACTGAAAGCTAAAATTGACAATGTACAGGTTAGGCAATGGGTGATTTCTTGAGTGATCGATAAGGAACTGATAGAAATAAAAATACGGATTTCTCTGTTTTCTTGTAGATATTGAAAGCACGAAACATATGCTTATTCACATAACATTGCGCATTTAAATTAAGCTTTACATCGAATATTTTTTACCAATTTCCTATAAATAAGTTAAAAAAATATGTTCAATTCAAGTAAGATGATTGAAAAACAAATAAAAATGATCAAAGCAATTTTTATTTTCGAGCGTAGGTTTTGAAGTTCAGAATTTAAAGCTCTGAATATTTTTTCGCCGTCTAGAAAGGACAAACTTTCTTTTTCTTCGCAAAAATTTCGATGGATTAGCTTCCGAGAATATTTTTTTTTTACAAAAAAATATGGGATTGAAAAACAAGGGCAAACGTATTAAAAAATAACAGAAAATCAAAAAAAATACTAAAACAAAAAATTCGGCAAATTTATATGAAAATTAAAACAAAATATGCAGATAAAAAGGTTAGTTTTAGAACAATTCGAAAATTTTTTCAATAAAAACATCTAACCGTTTCAAACACTTTTAAAAAAAAAAAATTTAGTTACTCAAGGAAACAGCATTTTAGAGCCTATGTTTTAAAAATTTGATGGATTTTGACGTCTTCAACTCGAATCTTTTGTCAGCTTTCGTCTGTCACCTTTAATTTCGGATATATGTATAAAGTTTATGAGTTTTGATAGTAAGTTGATTTGAGTTTTGAGCGAAATTAATCATTGATAAGTGATAATCTTACCAATCTACATAAAAATAAACTAATTCTGAATTGTTTATAAACTTTCAACTATGCACTAATTTTTTGATGATTCCGATGAGATTTTGAAAAATTATATAAAAAACATCTACAATTTTTGAAATTTTGTAAACGTATCATCACTTGTATGACCGACATAACTTAAGAAAGTCTTAACGTATAATAAATAAAATAAAAACAAAATATGAAGATGTAAAAGGTAAGTTTTTGAATAATTCGGAAAGAAATTTTTTCAATAAAAACATTTTATAGTTTTTAAAAACTTATTTAAAGAATTTTATTGGTTACTCAAAGAAATAGCATTTTAAGTCTATGATTTAAAAAATTGGTAGATTTTGGCTTCTTAAACTCGAATCTTTTGTCAAATTTTCTCTGTCACTTCTAGTTTAGGTGATGTGATGTTTATGAGTTTTTAAAATAAGTTGCCTTGAGTTTTGAGTGGAATCAATGATTGATAAATCAACCAATCTTTTGATGACGATATTGAAAAATGATATAAAAATGTTAGATTCTTCAATTTAAAGAAAATTATCACTTCTGTGACGGAAATTGCTGAATAAAAACTTTTTTTTTGTAATCGTGAAAATTCCTTTATTTTATAAATAAATGTCTTCTATAACTTCTTCTTTTTCGCAGAAGTTGAAATAAGTTCTAAAATTCTTTGCACCTTAAAAAAAAAATAGAATTCTGTGGCCTCGTGTAATTTATCAAAATTTTTGAATGTGAATGTTAAGTTGAACTTTGAAAAAAAAAAAACAATATATTTTTTAATTTAGCTTGAAATTGGTTTCTTGAAGAATATTTCATATAAGCATCACATTTAAAACGATTAATAAGAAAATACAGGCTACAAAGCTTAAGACTTTTTTTTTTGATAATTATATTGACTACTAGCTGATCCCATACGAACTCCGTTTCGCTTTGAACTTGGAATATGACAGTTTGTATGAAAGTCAATTGCTGAGCATTTTCCAGCTGCACTTCCGAATTCATTGTAATAATTGCAAAAATATTGGACGATTACTTTTTCTGTCGTTTGCTACTAAATTTGAAATCAGGAAACCATTGACCGTGCCAAAAAACCCCGTGTATAAATTTCGACTTGATCGTTGCATAACAACGCAATTATTGCCAAAAAGTTAAGCCCCTTTCGGTGGCCTCTTATACAATCTATGATATCTTATATCGATTGACCTTCCCTCAAAACTCCTGTGTACAAATTTTCAAAGCAATCCATTGCCCAATAACTTCACTATTGCTAAAAACAGTGAAAAATTAATTTATATGGACGACCCCTTTCGTCGACCCCTGGCAAAACATTTAACATCTGAAATCGATTGCCCGTTTCTGAAAACTACCGTGTGCAAATTATCATCCCAATCCGATGTATGATAACGACGATATTGCAAAAATATTGAAAGATTTATATGGACGACCCCCTTTGCCGGCCCCTTACACTGAATTTAATACCTGAATTCGATTGCCTGTCCCTCAAAACCCTCGTGTACTAATTTTCATCTGAATCCGATGTATGATAACGTCAATATCGCATTAACAGTGAATAGTTAATATGGACGACCCCTTTGGTCGACCCCTGACTTCAATTTGGATAAGTGAAATCAATTGTTTGTCCATTATAACTCCTATGTGCAAATTTTCATCCTAATCCGATGTATAAAAACGTCAATATCTCTAAGATATTGAAAAGTTAATATACGACCCCTTTTGCCGACCCCTTACAATAAATTTGATACATTCAATCGATTACACGTCACTCAAAACTATCGTGCACCAATTTTCATCTTAATACGAAGTGTAATAACGCAAATATCGCAAAAACAGCGATCAGTTAATATGGAGACCCCTTTGGCTGAGCCCTTTCACAAAATTTGACACCTGAAATCGATTGCTCGTCTTTCAAAACACTCATATGCAAATTTTCAATACAATTTGACAAAAAGTAACGTCAATATCGCGAAAACAATATTTGTCTTGTATGAACGACCTCCTTCAGAAGGGGTCATCCGAAAATCTGAAAACATTTTTCATCTTTCTTAGTCCTAATGAGCATCCATGCCAAATTTCAGCTCTCTAGCTCTTAAGACGGCTGAGTCTATAGAGGACAAAAAAACAAACAAACAAACAAACAAACATACAGAAATTGCTTTTTATATATATAGATTGAGACTTTTTACAGGAATTTTAAAGTTAAAACGGTTGGTTTTTTAATTTTAAAATTATTCAATTACACTTCTTAATAAAATCTATTCTTAGTGGGTTTTTGTGAGTCAAGATTTTAGTTTTAAAACAAAAAGTATATTAAACAGAAATTCTAAGCAAACATTATAACATAAATTTCGTAAAGGTTTTATTGTATCGTAAAATAAACTGTCCTAGGCCTTAAGTGATTAAGAATTAAATTCCTCGGGGGGCGAGTCAGATTTCTTACAGGTTTGTTTACACTTATTTTTGATTACCTTTTGGGATCAAGGAACTATCGGTTACAATGGCAATTTATTCCTTGAACTGAAATTCCACTTTGAAAAAATCTCCAAAAGGTGGCTAAACCCTTAACCTTTATCTGCGAATCTACGATTTTCCAAGCGAGAAAATGTTGATTAAAATATGAATTTTGTTTATAGTTTATGGTTTATGGTTTATGCGCTCATTACGGAATCTCCTTTTATAAATGTCATTTTATAAACGAGAACAATACATTTGTTGTTGAAAAGAAGAAAATTTCAAGAATCTTCTCAATTATCTATTTTCCCTGAGCTTCTTCATACCAGCGCAAGGTTACCACAATAATATTCTAATGAGTCTTAAGCAAATATTTGAGATTCATTCTTGATAAAATTTAGGAAAATTTATTATTTTATTTTGGAATAAATTTAGATTATTAAATACTGTTAACTACGAAAATGACCAATTAGAAATATCACAAAATAATGAAAAAACAAATATCAGAGTTTTGAAATCAGTTTTAAATTTTTAATGATTTTTAACTAAACAAAATAACTATGATTTTGAAACTGATTTCAAAGGTCTGATCATATTTTAATTTTATTTATTTTAATATAATTTTTGTGGCTAATGAATTGAATTTCAAAACCTTCATTAAATTCAACAAAATAATGAATAATACTAAATTTTGAACTTTATTTAATCTGAAACGTAAGAAATGAAATAGACATGAACTTGCAACAAAGAATGTATGAATAAATTGAAAAATGGTTTTTTATTCCATGAAGAACACAATATTCCCACTTTTTTTTTAATAATTCTTGAGAAAGACTAAAGAATCATAAAATGAAGGATCAATTTCTTATATCATAAATCAACAAATTTTACATTTTAGAAGGTATAAAATTTTAATATCTGATATTGAAAATAAAGGTTTTGAATCAATGATCAACTTTCTCGATGACTGTTAGATGGTAAAACGAATATAATCGAAAAAAAAAAAACCTATTGCTGGCTGCTTCAAAGTTGTTAAGTAATTAAAAATTTTAGAAATCAAATACTTTAAAACACCTTTTTGTGATGTCAGAAATAGTTGCATCATTTTCAATTGAAATTTATGAATATAGTTGAATAACACTTTTTTCTGAAGCATTTTATCTCAGAAACTAGAAAATTTAGGCGAAATTTGGATTCTTCATTAAATTAAGGATAATCAAAAGATTAAAAAAAAAATTTTTTTTCTCTTGGTGTACTACTAAGTACTAATCATTCCCTAGAAAAATTTTCAACAGAATGTTCCATTTCCCAGGAAATTTAATACATTTATAAAAACTGGATTTTTAAATAAAAGATATATTTTTTCCAAAAAAAATTAGGGTTCTCATTATATTTTTTTTGCTACTAAAATAATTTTTAAAAGGCACACTAATTAAAGTTTCCAAACCTTTAACAAACTACAATACTGGTTCAACAATAAATTGAGTTGGAAATTTTCAAACAGTTGTTAGCAAAAAGAGGATAAGATTAAACCAAAGGGTAAAAGAAAACAACAGGAAAAAACCAACGATTTGTAGCCTGCAAGGAAATGTTCCATTCTGGGGAAAAAAATCTGGGAAATGATCCATTCTGGGGAGAAAATTTCTAGTAAATGGTGCATTCTGATAAAAAAAAACTGGGGAATTGTACATTCTGCCGTTTGATTTCGGGAATTTGTCATTCTTGGGAGAAATTATTCTGAGTAAATGTTTTCGGGCTTTTGTGATACAATCATTTTGAATACTAGGTCTCTGAAAAAGTCAGGAAATAAACCCTAAATTCAATCAGGTAATCAGAAAATGACGTTTCGTATTGGAGTTCCCAGTACTGAGAATTAATTTGAACCTGATGCTTGGTTTCTGAAATCTGAATCTGAAATCTGAATCTGAAATCTGAATCTGAAATCTGAATCTGAAATCTGAATCTGAAATCTGAATCTGAAATCTGAATCTGAAATCTGAATCTGAAATCTGAATCTGAAATCTGAATCTGAAATCTGAATCTGAAATCTGAATCTGAAATCTGAATCTGAAATCTGAGTCTAAAATCTGAATCTGAAATCTGAATCTGAAATCTAAATCTGAAATCTGAATCTGAAATCTGAATCTGAAATCTGAATCTGAAATCTGAATCTGAAATCTGAATCTGAAATCTGAATCTGAAATCTGAATCTGAAATCTGAATCTGAAATCTGAATCTGAAATCTGAATCTGAAATCTGAATCTCAATCTGATTCTGAAATCTGAAATCTGAGGTCTGAAAGCCAAATCTCAAATAAGGTTTGAAAATTAAATTCAGATTCAGCATTGAAAATACAGAATTCCACTGAAAGTTTTTTTTTCTGTATTTTCTCCTTTTACTTTGAATTAAGATTTCCTCAACATTGAAATTATTTTAACCCTTATCGGAATACGATTTCTTACCTGTTCCTGAGTCCAGAAAACCTCACCAGGAAATAAGCAAAAATCACAACGCACCCAAATAAACAACAACCAGAGCATCCGGCTTCCATAACAAGAGAGTTGCTTAATCAAGACCAGGTGGGAAATATAAAAAAAAAATAAAAACACACTGCTCACATTTGAAAAAAAAAACCCAAACACAAAACTTTCTCATCAGACACCGATAAACCACACCAGCAGAGAGACTAGACTAAACACATCGACTAAGCCGGGGGATAGATTTTCTCGAATGGAGACCTTTACCGTACCGGATACCGGTACGAGTATGGGGGGATGATTGCTGGAGCAGCGAAAAAAAAACAGTAAAACCTTCCCGTCGTTCACCAAAACAAGACAAAACCGAATGGGTGGAAAAAAAAACTGTGTGTTTGTGTGTTTGAGTTTGACGATGGAAAATGAGGACCAGCATTAAATAGTATACGCGTGGCGTAGGCCTACAGAAAAGCGAAACGCTCTATGACTAAGGTGGGTGGGTCCAGACCTGAATTCCGGGGTTGGAACGGGCAAGGGTAAAGTTTTTCCCAAACCCATTGAAGAGTCCCAGACAGGTCCTCATACCCAAAAATGGGGAGGCAGTAGCAGCAGGAGAAAAAAAACGCGACCCCCGTTCGTGTCTGGAGCCTCAATCAACCCTCCTTTCCATAGGCCTCGTCGTTTGTTTTTTGCTTTCGTCTTCCTGCTTTTCTGCTACTTAGTCTTCTTACTGGTCGGGAATGCTCTGATGAAGTAAAAAGGGTTTCCGTGGGGGTGGGTGGTTATGATTTTTCTTTTTGGCTTGTACCAATCCCACCATGTTACATGTTTTATTTTTCAACTGAGTGGAAAAGCCTTCTCATGAAATGACTGAGTAGTCTCCGGATCGATGTTCACGCAAAAGCTGCTTGATTGAGGCCTAGAAGCTATAACTTTTGACGTGTTTTGGTAATTGCCAAAAAAGGTTTTACACACTTTGCTTTGATGCAGAATCAAAAATTTTGGTTACTTCAATTGGGCATAAACTTATGTCTTTAAATAAGAATAAACTCTCGATATTCTTGAATAAAAATTGTCTTTTTTGTCATTTTTGTCATTCTTGTCATTTTTGTCATTTTTGTCATTTTTGTCATTTTTGTCATTTTTGTCATTTTTGTCATTTTTGTCATTTTTGTCATTTTTGTCACTTTTGTCATTTTTGTCATTTTTGTCATTTTTGTCATTTTTGTCATTTTTGTCATTTTTGTCATTTTTGTCATTTTTGTCATTTTTGTCATTTTTGTCATTTTTGTCATTTTTGTCATTTTTGTCATTTTTGTCATTTTTGTCATTTTTGTCATTTTTGTCATTTTTGTCATTTTTGTCATTTTTGTCATTTTTGTCATTTTTGTCATTTTTGTCATTTTTGTCATTTTTGTCATTTTTGTCATTTTTGTCATTTTTGTCATTTTTGTCATTTTTGTTATTTTTGTCATTTTTGTCATTTTTGTCATTTTTGTCATTTTTGTCATTTTTGTCATTTTTGTCATTTTTGTCATTTTTGTCATTTTTGTCATTTTTGTCATTTTTGTCATTTTTGTCATTTTTGTCATTTTTGTCATTTTTGTCATTTTTGTCATTTTTGTCATTTTTGTCATTTTTGTCATTTTTGTCATTTTTGTCATTTTTGTCATTTTTGTCATTTTTGTCATTTTTGTCATTTTTGTCATTTTTGTCATTTTTGTCATTTTTGTCATTTTTGTCATTTTTGTCACTTTTGTCATTTTTGTCATTTTTGTCATTTTTGTCATTTTTGTCATTTTTGTCATTTTTGTCATTTTTGTCATTTTTGTCATTTTTGTCATTTTTGTCATTTTTGTCATTTTTGTCATTTTTGTCATTTTTGTCATTTTTGTCATTTTTGTCATTTTTGTCATTTTTGTCATTTTTGTCATTTTTGTCATTTTTGTCATTTTTGTCATTTTTGTCATTTTTGTCATTTTTGTCATTTTTGTCATTTTTGTCACTTTTGTCATTTTTGTCATTTTTGTCATTTTTGTCATTTTTGTCATTTTTGTCATTTTTGTCATTTTTGTCACTTTTGTCATTTTTGTCATTTTTGTCATTTTTGTCATTTTTGTCATTTTTGTCATTTTTGTCATTTTTGTCATTTTTGTCATTTTTGTCATTTTTGTCATTTTTGTCATTTTTGTCATTTTTGTCATTTTTGTCATTTTTGTCATTTTTGTCATTTTTGTCATTTTTGTCATTTTTGTCATTTTTGTCATTTTTGTCATTTTTGTCATTTTTGTCATTTTTGTCATTTTTGTCATTTTTGTCATTTTTGTCATTTTTGTCATTTTTGTCACTTTTGTCACTTTTGTCATTTTTGTCATTTTTGTCATTTTTGTCATTTTTGTCATTTTTGTCATTTTTGTCATTTTTGTCATTTTTGTCATTTTTGTCATTTTTGTCATTTTTGTCATTTTTGTCATTTTTGTCATTTTTGTCATTTTTGTCATTTTTGTCATTTTTGTCATTTTTGTCATTTTTGTCATTTTTGTCATTTTTGTCATTTTTGTCATTTTTGTCATTTTTGTCATTTTTGTCATTTTTGTCATTTTTGTCATTTTTGTCATTTTTGTCATTTTTGTCATTTTTGTCATTTTTGTCATTTTTGTCATTTTTGTCATTTTTGTCATTTTTGTCATTTTTGTCATTTTAGACATTTTTGTCATTTTTGTCATTTTTTTAATTTTTGTCATTTTTGTCATTTTTGTCATTTTTGTCATTTTTGTCATTTTTGTCATTTTTGTCATTTTTGTCATTTTTGTCATTTTTGTCATTTTTGTCATTTTTGTCATTTTTGTCATTTTTGTCATTTTTGTCATTTTTGTCATTTTTGTCATTTTTGTCATTTTTATCATTTTTGTCATTTTTGTCATTTTTGTCATTTTTGTCATTTTTGTCATTTTTGTCATTTTTGTCATTTTTGTCACTTTTGTCATTTTTGTCATTTTTGTCATTTTTGTCATTTTTGTCATTTTTGTCATTTTTGTCATTTTTGTCATTTTTGTCATTTTTGTCATTTTTGTCATTTTTGTCATTTTTGTCATTTTTGTCATTTTTGTCATTTTTGTCATTTTTGTCATTTTTGTCATTTTTATCATTTTTGTCATTTTTGTCATTTTTGTCATTTTTGTCATTTTTGTCATTTTTGTCATTTTAAGATACAATTTCTGATTAAAAAAAATTGCGAAAAATTCATAATTCTAGTTATATTTTTTTTCGTCAGTCATCCAACTGAGCCGAAACCGTTGTATAATCATGCTATTAGCCATCAAACAAAACTACCAACCCAAATACCCCGCGCAAACCAAAAACTAATCCCATTTCCGCTTCCGAAACCCCCCGTTCTTTGCGACTTTCAGTAGTCACCCAGCCTAAACTACTTACGGATTCAACCAGCCCTGAAGAATCAAGACACACGAAAACAAAAAAGGCAAAAAAAAACCCAAACCGTCAAAAAACTAAGTTCGACATTGCGTGTGTGTCACCGTCTCGTCGAGCCTAGACGGTGCTGCTCTTTGGTGGATTTAATGGTTTCCCCACCCTCTTTTTCCACCTCCAAAACACCTTCCCCACTCCGAGTCGAGGGGGCTGTTTGGCGGAAGTTGGGCAAAAGGGTGGCCGTCGCTCATAAAAACGCACACTTGTACGCACACTTTTGCGTCGTCTGTCGCCAGCCGAATTGTCGATGTTGTCGCGCCATGCGGCTTTGGTGCGTTTTTGAACTTGACATTGAGTGAACTTTTGGTGCTTCACGCGCGCGTCTGCCGGCCGTCGCTAGGTTGAGGCGTGGAGGAGTTCACTGGGGCAAGAGGGGGTCTACATGCAAACACCTATACGCACCAAGTGGGCTAGTGGCAGGGTGGTATTAAAAGGAGGCCTCCCAATATGAAGAGTCTGGACAAGTGGGGCGATGAAATGTTGGGGGTAGTAGTCCTCCAAAACATGACTTGGAATGACGCATCCGTCTCGACGCGTTCAAGTACCAAACCAGAAGCAACCTCTAACCAGTCGCACGTGATTTCTTGAGGCGCGCAGTCTGGGGCCGAGAAAGGCTGAGACACACGGGGATGTCGCTAGACGATAACCACTTCATATGGGCTGTGTTTTGGAAGCCGTTTTTTTTGCTTCTACTAGCTTTCTGATGGAGGAAGCCTTGTGGTAAGGGGGGATGATTTTTTTTCCCAAAGAATTAATTTATTTTTAGCTTGTTCCAAAAATTACAATTAAATTAAAACAAATGATTTTGGACCTTCGATTGGCTGTAAGCTCAATTGTTTCATCTGTTTTTCAAAAAAATGGTCCAAAATGACAAAAAAATCAAGTGATTAAAGTGTGATTTTCACCAAAAATGGGGTCTATCGCTATAGTATTCAAACGCTGGTAATTTACTCGTTGGTTCAAAAACTAATGAATATGTATCCTCAATGCGTAATTTGGAAGCCTGAAAAAAACGGAGAAAAAGTTTCCGGGAAGCGGCGGAAACTCATCATTCAGTCTCATCATTTTTCATTGATTTTTTCTACATTACATAATACGGGAGAAGAAAAGTGGGTATGTGCTTCATCAGACTCATCAATTTTTTGGCAACAGCTAGGTAATGTAAATTAATTTGTTTTTTTTTTCAACTTTGGTTTTCACTATGCATTTCATCTTGGCTGAATATTGTGTAAACACATGACAGCAACAACAAAACCGTCAGCTTCCTTCTGAAAAATTCCTTAGAGTATGGGGGGATGCATTTCGTACTTATTAATTTTTCAAGTACGTTTATATTTTCAACTCATAAATTTTCAGAAACAATTCCGAAAAATAGCATATTTGTCAAAATGCCTACAGTTTTGGTAATTTTTTTATCCAATCTTATTTAAAACGCATAGGTATTTGTATCGCACAGTACCGTAAACTGGGGAGCTTTGATCACTTCTATCGTTCATTTTCGATTTTTTTTAAATAAGAGCTTTTAAGTATCATCTAGAATTATTCAAGCACTAATTAAGGAAAGCAGTTCAATGCATGCTCATTGATTGTAGAATAAGGTTACCAGATAACCCGGTTTTATCCGGGCTAAAGTTTGGAAAAAGTTCGGACCGGCCCGATCGCTCGGATTTTGCCCGGGTTTAATCTCATTTTCAAATCCAACTAAAAAAAAGCAAATTGTGTTATAATTTTGATTTATTTATGCGTCCAAAACGATTTTTCTTGATCAAATTTCATAACAATAATCAGGAAAGGTTTTTTGGAAGCCTTAAATACCATTGAAAATGTGCTGATAAAATTTGACGAAAATTAAATTTTTGGGATTTTTTTTTTCTGATTTTTTTGTTAGTTATTTCTGGGTTGTGACCTGGGATTTTCGTTCGACAATTTTGAAATGAAATGCTTGGATTTTACCAGGTTTTTTTTAGAAAATACGGCCTTATTTTGTACAGCCCTAATACATGTTGAAAAAAATCTGGCAACCTTATTGTAGAATATTCAATCGACACTAGTGGCTTCAATTAAATGTTTATCACAAAACCAGATTTCACTTTTCGAAGTAACTTTTATCAGCGTGGTATCCCAAGATTTTCAAAATCATTGTTTTATTGCCATTGGCAAAGAAGACATTAATTACTTTTTTTTTGTCAAAAACAAACTGCTTTTTACATTTTCTTACGAATTTTTTTTTTGTAATCGAAAGATAGACAATAGTGCTGCTTACATTGAAGGCCAAAAATATAAACATTGCTAAACCGATTTTAGCTACAGAATCAAATTTTACTCTACTTTCAAACAATTTCCGAGGCACTCCTGCTTTTCTCATTTTCTTATCTTCTTTAAACTTTACCATTTGATAGGGTCCCTAGCCATTTATCCTATACATACTTACTCTTGAAAAAAAAAATCATTTTTTCAATATCATGCTTTTATCAACAAAACAAAAAAGTTTAAATGAAACTATTCATATACAAATGAAAAAAGTTAAACTTTCTCATAAAATAACACGTTTGCTAAATGTTTTTACTTGCTAAATGATTCAATTTTATCAGTAGAGGTGTTTGTTTGCTAACCTTCGATTAATATAAGGTTGCAAGACTTTTTTCAATACGTACCTGTGCCGGGAAAATCCAAACTTGGCAAAATCTGGGCATTTAATTCCAAAAATGTTGACCAAAAATCCAGCAATACCCGGCAAAATTTAATAAAAACCCAGGAATTACTAAACACAAATAAATAAAAAAAACTTGATAAAAATGTTTTTTTCATAAGCAGTTTTTAAACGGTATTTTGGGCTTTCGAAACATTTTACAAGATTATTTTTATGAAACTTGCTTAAAAAATTTTGCTTGGGTGCATGAATAAAAACAATTTTTTTTGTTTATGTTAGAAAATAAAGTGAATAAATTCGGGCAAAATCCGGGATTTTTCAATGAAATTCTTGCAACCGAGCCGATCCGGACTTTTATTGAAATTAATCAATATTCGGGAAAATCCGGATAAAACTGGACAATCTGGCAACCTTAAATTAAAAGATATTTTTAAATTTTTATTACTTACTTATAAGCTCTTAAAAGAATAAAGAAGTTAAAGAATATTGAAAATTTAGACTTAGTTACAGTAAAAATTTCAAGTTGATTGAAGTTACCACGGTGATCAAAGAGCCCAGTTAACGGTACCTTAATTTGTTCAATTTAAAAGCATTCAACAAAACTTGATGCAAAACTTTGTAGGTACTAGATCAACATATTTTGTAATCTACACAATGAACATGTGAGTGCCATCTTGTTCATGTTTGGGGTATTGTTTTCAGAGTAAAAAATAGGGTTGCCAGCGTTTTGCATTTTGAATTTCCAAATTTTACCGGTTAAAAATAATATTTATCATACTCGTTTTAAATGTGAAATCAAAAAGATTGAAACAATTGAAATGAACTCCAAAAATTTTTAATAATGACAAATACTTCGACCAACGTTTTTTTCTAACACTTAGCCTATTTGCTTAAAATTGACAGCTTTTCATAATTTTTTTAACAAATTCAACGAAATTAGCCACTTTATGCTGTTTTTTGCTCCACAAATAAAAACAATTTTGCAAAAAAAAAATCTGGTTTATTTGACCTTGAAATTTCAAAAGTGTTGTGGTTCTTTTGAGCCACTGTGAAAATTTAAGCTTTTCGAGGATTTGTACAGAGTTATTGAAAAAAAAATTATAGTTTGTAAAAAAAATATGTAGAGAACACATCGAGATTTAATAAAACCAGCTTGTTAACTTGAATGGGGATTTTTCTTACAAAACTCAAAATCATCAGATTGCTGGAAAATATTTAGCTATTTTATAAGTGCAGTCTTTTTTTTACAAACCCTGACACATGATTAAGAAACCCTAAGCATTTCAAAAATATTGAAATTTCGAACATTTTTTCTATGAAAAATAGGCATAATAACATAATTTTCTTGATCTGAACCTGCATCATATAAATTTTCTTGTACATCATTTGAGCTGACTAGTGGGAAGTGTTCCTAAATGTATCTGCAAGTTTTTGACAAAATGGTTGTTTAGTCAACTTATCCCCCTTTCCCAGTTTGAAGGAAGTACGCATTGATCACAAGGCACAAAAAAAATTATTGGAAAATTAAGTAAAAGATTTCAAAATCCTAAAACATTTTATTGTAATACAACGAATTTAAGAAATCATGTATACAGAATCTCTTGATATAAAATTTAGTAATTTGTCTGTCTAAAACAGTTGAAAAAACAAACATTAAAGGTATAAAATTATACTTAACCATACTTTAAAAAACTTACAAAATGTACGAAATTTTTTTAGTGAAAATTTCCTTGATCTTTATGAAAACAGTTACATTAATTTAGATTATCCTCCCCCCACCAAACGGCAAATTACCCACAAACGCTGATATTTCTATTAAGCTTAGAACTTTTTCTAGTTGATGTTCGTTTGAATTTTTCAAAATTTCCACCCTGTGTGAGCTTTGTTGAAAAAAAGAATTATTAACCACTTCAAGGCTTCAGATTAAAAAAAAGCCGGTCCATCAAGTTCAAACAGATGTAACTTACCATTCCATACCATAAATTTTACCAAATAACTTTTATTGAGCTACTGAACATTTTGAGTTTGAAATAGCCGACCAATTTGAGCTACAATGGAATGTAGAGTGTAGAGGCGACTTTAAAAAAAATATCACTAATTTGCCCTGATATGACTAAATTCAACTTAGTAGCTTCTAAATTCTTTCTTCATTTTCTTTTAAAATGTCAAATTTGGAAGTGAATATGGTTATTAGACCGAAAAACTTGAAACAGTATTTTTCAGCTGACGGCATACAATTACTGCCTTCATGCAGTTTATTTTTATTCGGTTACATAGAAGAAAACAAACAGATTTCCGTTAGTTTCATTTGTACGGAATTATGTGATTCGCAATTTTCTTCTATTTTTTTTATTTTCTACCACGTCATATAAATCAACATTCTTCGACCCTTTTCAAAAGTGAAAAAATGCCGGCCATTTAAGTGTCAAATTGCCTTTATGGTGAGAAATTTAAATTGCAGCCAAATTTTCCATTGAAGGGATCAGTTTTACACTAGCAGTCTAACTTTCTTATCTTACTTATCAACTTTTTTTTTGTTACATTCTAATCATCATTGAATGTTTATGAAATACGCCTTCAATTAGATTTTAATAAGTGAAAAATTCACAACAGATGTGTATAAAATATAAAAAGCGAAAAAACTTTTTTTTTTCTATTTGTGGACATAATTTTACATAAAAAATTTCAAATTATAATATGATTCATTAAAATTTGTTAATTTTTTACCATAATTTTGAAAAAATATTGAATTTTAATTTGTTGGTTAAATTTTTATAGCAAGTTCTGATTTTTACAGAATGCATCTTTAAAGTACATTTTCTTTGTTAACTACAAATGGCAAAACTGACTAGATGATTTTGATTTAGAGGATACATTTAAATTACAGAATAACAAAAAATATGTATTTGAGATCTCGCCTTGAAGGAATAAGAAATAAGCTCAGCTCGTTAAGGTACTGCATTAAAAAAAAATAAAAATTTCTTTTTTCCCGCACACTCTCACAAAAAAAATGATTTTTCTTATTAAGATTTAGGAATTTAAAAAAAAAAAGAGCTTTGTTTGTATTTGCGTTAGCGCTGGTTAGTTAGTTTTCATTTAAAAAAATCAATCCTTAAACAAAAATAACTTATAAAATCATGGTTTTTTTTAAGTCAATGGTATCGCGAAAGTTGTTCTGAGACTAAATTACATTTGAAATCATGTAAATAAATTTCTTCTATCAACATTTCACAGTATGGTTTCGATCGATCGATTAATTTGACTTCTGACTAAAAACTGTAGTATTTTATTTATTTATTAGTAATCTAGGTAGATTACTTCATCATTCATTACTTCAAAAACTCTCATCGTCCAAAAATTTGAACTAATAGATTAAATCTGACTATAAGATCGGGTTCAGGACACAAAAATATTTCTCTAAAAATGTGCTTCAATTTTCCGCTTGTGAAGCAACATTATCCCTTTATTAGTTGACTATTTTCTCTGTAACAAGAAAATAGCTCAAGTTGAACATTCGGAAGAGCTATTTGATTTTTTATACCAACACGGCCGGCTTTTAAGATTTTACCAACTGTATCACTGAAACTGCTTCTACTTAATCCAGACCATTATTGTTGAAATTTGACGCACATATTCAGCTTTAGATTTTAAGAAGAAATTAAACTCTGATCTGGAAGTTCGGATGTTTCAATTTGATACAATTGATTATGACTCTTCATTAAAAAATAGTATCCACTATCAGAAACTTTAGCCATTGATACATTTTTTTTATGATACCTCAAAATTCAACAAAAAATTTCATAAAGTACATAAAGAAAAAAAATCCACTTTTTTAAGATAATGTGTCGCTAATTTCCTTCTTTTTCATTCGATTAAGATTTGGGAGGTAAGTGCCAAAATAATCGGATTTGAGTGAAGTTTACCAATCAATTATTCTTATCCTAATCATTACTGATTCTATAATCAAATTTAAAAGAAAGTTTTTTACACTGCTTTGATAAAATTAAAGCTGCTCGAGTGAAGACAAATATATGGAAAACTAAGCAACTTGACCAATTTTCAGCGCATTTCCTCGAATTAATCATTTGGGCACTTATCTGTCTCTGGTTCAGAGGGACTCAATTGAAAATCTTGTAAGTGAGCTTGAAAAATAAAATCAATGGTAATAAAGTTCCAGATGTTTCATACCTCAAAATCTGATTGTCATAATCTTATTTTAGAATTAAATTAACATTTAAAAATTGAAGATTCGAACACTGAAATGGAAAAAAAAATATTGTAGATAACTTTGAGTATTTTTGGACATTTTCCTTAAAAATTTATTGGGTGTATTATTATCATTTGAGAGATTCTTAAAGATTTATTACAAAACTTATCTTTTTATCAACATTTGTTCGCATTGTTGATTGAAGATTCGCAAATTTTGCAAACCTTCTCCTCCCCCTTCCCTTCATTCGACTTTTCAAAATAAACGTTTTTCACCAGATATTTTGCTCCTTTTAATAGACTGAATTTTGAAAATTAAAAAAAATTATAATACTCAAACATTCCTTAATTCATTCATAATTTTTCATAATTCATAGTTCAAATAATTGAACACATGTAAGAAACTGTTAAAAACATTCTTAAAAATTTACTAAACTATTTCAAAAACTCTTGTTTTTGCATCAATTTTTTTTTAAGAGGACGGTAAATGTTTTTTCACCAGCATATAATCAACGATTTCACAATTTAATCAGAAGAGGTTTTAAAATGTATTATTCGGATTTAAAATTTTCTATTAAACTTAATCTTCCAAAGAAACTTCATTCAGATTTTCAGTTATCATTCCTAAGGTCTGTTTGTCTGTCTGTCTTGAGAGGGGAGGGGGGGGGGGGGTGGGGTAGGTGCACCCATACAAATTTATCATATTATATGGCATAACTTACAATATTTCTTGGCAATCAATATCCATCAAGTTTTCTACAAAACAAATATAACACCATGGTGTGATTAATTGAATTGTTAAACATGTTTTAACTTATTCAGATGATTTGTTATATGAAACACCCTTACCATTTTTTAAAAGGAGGAGCGAGGTCCCATGTAAAATCTATACCAAATGTGACAGAATGTGACTTCTTTAACTTCTTCGTGCTCATGAACCAGTTTTCGTGAAAATCGTCTTCTAGTTGTTCCAGTTTTGTCCCGTTTCTATTTGATTTTGTATAGGAGCCCCCCTTCCATAAAAAGTGAGATTCTTGAAACTATTATACAAACCATCTCTGGCCCGAAAAACCCTGGGATATCAAATTTCACTTAATTACGACCGACCATTCATACGTGATGGTGTTACAAAGAAACCGCCTCTATTTTTATATATAAGATGAGTGACCCTAATTTAGTCGTTAAATGCCATAAATAGTAAATAATTATTTTCACTGCCACAGATTCGAGATACTTTTATGCAAATGAAATTTCAATCTTCCTACATACTATCATACTGCTTTTTGTCATAAAAAGTAGGTAACTCTAATAAAATCCTTGACGTTTTTTTAAAAAAGACTAGTCTCTTCAGTTGTAAAACAGATAGCTAAATTCACGAGAGACATTTTGAGATACAATAGTGGAAAAGAAAAAAATCACGTTCTGCAACTATCTAAGCCAAAATTTCAAGGAAAGTCACTACCGCTGTGATAAACATGACCTGTTATACTTATTTTTCCAAAAATTAAGGAAAATTCGGAAAATGTGTATAGGATCAAAATTTAAAAAACTTTCGACTATGAGGTTCAATTTTTGTATCCAACGTTATCAAAGTATTTGTTTCAAAATCAACCAATCAATTATGGTGCAAATTTTCATAAGGGCATACTTAAGAACCTATGTTGAGCATTTAAACATTTTTTGTCAACTTTAATTAAATAAGGTTCAAGTGAACACGAAAAAGTTCTCATTAATGTGCTGCTGATAAAACTGATTGAGGTGAAAATGTTCGAAATATTAATAACTTGTATTTTAGTGATAATTTAATTTTAAACAAGCTGTTAAACTTGTTTATCATCATATATTATTAGTTGTTAAATTGAATGTTAAATTAATAATTTTGAATTTTTTTCGTAAATCGAACTTTTGTTTCGATATTTCACATATATGTTGGTCCAACAAAGGTACCAGTTTAGTACTAAAGCAGGAAGAATTGGTTCATAGTAGGAAATTTAGGTCATCCACATCTTTGTAAAAATATCAAAAACGGCGAATCAAAAAGTCATAATTATCATTCAAACATTCAGATTATATCTTCAACTATAAATAAATTTGCTAAAAAAAACACAAAAGTCCCTTCCATTTGTGAGAAAATCATGGATTTATAAAAAACCACCGCTTGAAGGGTCCAAAGTAGGGCAAAAATCTTTATGTGAGGCCCATGGAGCCAAAGGGGTATAATGTGCATAAATGATTATTACGAGAAATTTCGAATTCAAGATTTTGTTTCAAAATATTGTCATTTTCAATGGAATGTTGAAGTATGAAAACAAAATTTAAAAAATTTGAAAAATCATGAAATGTAAATTTCAATATGCATTATGAAATCGAAACCGACAATGTTTGTACAAATAAACCTTTGACTCTGAAGCCTTCATATGTATATAGATTTCTGTTTTTAATCATTTAGGGCATGTGATATAGCTCAGTTGACAAGTCACTTGCTTCCTGGGCCGATGTACGTGAGTTCGAGCCTATAAATAAACAGCGATCACAGTTGTACCGGATCAATTTTTCTATTACTTTCCGCCAACTGCATCTTCGATATACGTCGCGAACGACATGAACATTTAAAAAACGACTACCTATAATCGAAACAAAAAAAAGCCTATTCAAAATATAAAAAAACAACAGAGAAAATTTCTCAAATTTAAAAATTGGATTCGTCTATATTCTTGATAAGCTATTTAGCTGACCATCCACAGCTCACTATAAAAAAAACTTATGTTTTTCAAAGGTTTCAATTTATTTTCTGTCATGACTAATCCAGTAAAATCTTTTCCGCCATTGCATTGCACACTGGTACAGAACATCAATCTAGCGGAACTAAATTAATAGCGCCCAGGGATGAAAAGATAGACTTTTGATGTCTTCGACAACATTGCATAGTTTTACAAGGCGCATACTTTGAAATAAAATACAGAGTCGAGGGGTCCACCAATAGCAAGATAAAAATGCTAACTTTTTTGTTAAGCATTTTAGAGCTTAGATTTCTTCTACAAAGTTGTTTATCTTAACAAAATACATAACTTTGCTGAACAAGTCAAAATTCTACAATTTTATTCTAAGGAGTTACAATGAAATTAAGAAAAATACCTTGAAAAAACAGTTTTTTTAATCTGAAACGTTGTAGGTAAGACAAAACAATTTTCAGTCTTCGAAACAAAGTTGTAAAATGTTAAGTTCTACAATCGCTTAGTACATTATGATGTGTTTTGAAATTGCTGAAGCGCTGCAGAAAGCATTTAGTGTAATATATTAACGATTTTCAAAGCAAAGTGGTTCGAATTGCGCAAATTTTCGCACCATCAGCCAATGTGGATTTTATTTTTGGTATTAAGAAGAATCATTACCATATAAAACTAGCGTGGAACTCGGGGGAACTCGAAGCAATTTTAAGATTGAAAATCTAGTCTTTTGTTCACAAATATCACTTTTTCAGACATTTGTTTTTACAACATTTGCTTCAGTCAGGAATAAATGGTGTAAGGTACACCGGGGTAAGTGTGGACGGTTTTTCGTATAGTTCAACTTTAAAAAATCATAATAAAATAAGCAGTTGATCAATTTTGATAAAATGGCGTTCAATGTGATGCAGAACATGTTTTTAACAAACGCTGAAGAGATGAGCTTGAAAGAAGCAAAGCGAAAAAAGTTATCAAGTAAATTGTTATGGACTGCTGGTGTCTTCACTTACCCCGCTTTATGGGGTAAGTGTGGACGGTAGATTTTACCTATGATTTTTCAGGAAATTTTCAACAAATTTGTGTTTTCTTGGTTGAATACGTTACTTTGTTGCTCGAACCGTCCAAAATTTTGAAAAAAATTCATGGTGCTACTAGTAGGGCATCTTTCAACGATTATTGTGTGTAATTTATGTTCCAATACACGAGATCCGATTTTATCGAAAATATATTACTTATTCCAGAACAACCCAACTTTTCATGATCCGAATGCTAAATATAGCTAAGTTGTATTGAATGAAGGTCAGAAAATTGAAAAAATATGTTAATATCAAGCCTATATAAAGCCGTCCACACTTACCCCAGGTAGGGTTTGGAGACAAAATTTTAGTTCTTTTGTAAATAAACTCTTTTTTCTTCATTTTTAGTCGCCGTTTCTTTTTCTAACTGGTTGTTTCGAATGTAAGGATTGTTTCAATGTAGAGTTTTTCGTCAAGAGCCAGCTAGTTTACGAGAAATTTGCCATTGAAAAAGATGTACATCACCTCGACATAGTAGTTGAAAATAGAAAATTTGCAAAAAGTCGCTGTAAACATCCGTTATTCTCGGAATCGTATCTTTTTCACAGTTATTGGATAGATTACGAGTAAATTGAACATTCTGCATTAAAAGTTTAAAAAAATAGTGCACACTTTTGTTTTAATAGCCATCGTCCACACTTACCCCGCGTCCTCACTTACCCCGGTGTACCTTATATCAACGTGTTGTCAGCTCTGGTTTCAAAATGGTCATAAATCCTTTACTCAAATTGAGTTTGTAATCCAACGAAAACTTATTATCTCAAAAGTGTTTTTATCGTTAAATAGAGCCAAAATTGGCCTGCCACCAGCTACTGAAAGCTGAAAGCTAGTTTACTTTTGGAATTAAATCACTTTCACGTGTTGGTACAGATATCATTTATATAATGATGTACTAGAACAGATTCTATTGATAAATTTGAAACGGAAAACCGGTTAAATCATCTAATTATTTCTTTTTCTCAAATTCTGCAAGTAAATTACATCAAAGAAACTAATAAAGTGTCTAAAAAAGTGATATTTGTGAACAAAATACTAGATTTTCAATCTTAAAATTGCTTCAAGTTCCACCGAGTTCCACGCTAGTTTTATATGGTAATAATTCCTCTTAATATCAAAAATAAAATCCACATTGGCTGATGGTGCGAAAATTTGCGCAATTCGAACCACTTTGCTTTGAAAATCGTTAATATATTACACTAAATGCTTTCTGCAGCGCTTCAACAATTTCAAAACACATCATAATGTACTAAGCGATTGTAGAACTTAACATTTTACAACTTTGTTTCGAAGACTGAAAATTGTTTTGTCTTACCTACAACGTTTCAGATTAAAAAAACTGTTTTTTCAAGGTATTTTTCTTAATTTCATTGTAACTCCTTAGAATAAAATTGTAGAATTTTGACTTGTTCAGCAAAGTTATGTATTTTGTTAAGATAAACAACTTTGTAGAAGAAACCTAAGCTCTAAAATGCTTAACAAAAAAGTTAGCATTTTTATCTTGCTATTGGTGGACCCCTCGACTCTGTATTTTATTTCAAAGTATGCGCCTTGTAAAACTATGCAATGTTGTCGAAGACACCAAAAGTCTATCTTTTCATCCCTGGGCGCTATTAATTTAGTTCCGCTAGATTGATGTTCTGTACCAGTGTGCATTGGTATGGTATAGAAATTGGTAGGAAACATCTCGTTTTTTTTGAATCCAAATGATTTTAAATGATTATGTCATTGATATATTCAGAAATTATAAACTTTTTGAGTGTGATACGATACTTCAAGAGGAACATGGGAAATTCAAGGAAGAAGGAAATTTATCGTTAATATAATGAATTTCGGGAAAAAGGTAGCACGGCTATAGTTTTTTGAAATCTCGGCATCATCAATTATGTTCTCTATCTAATATAAGGTTACCAGATTTTTTTCAGTACGAACGAAGAAAAAAACTTGAACAGATATTTTTGAATGTTTTGAAATCGTTTTTTAGACTTTTAATAAACCTTTCGAGATTATTTTTTGATTTTAAAAACACTTGCTCGAAAAATTTCGTTATGGACGCAAACATAAAAAAAAATTACAACACAATTGTTTTTTTCAAGTTTGGTTTGAGAATGAGTATCTGTATGTTAATATGAATCCGGGTTTTCCAATGAAATTTGGGCAACCAGACAGGACCGGACTTTTCCCCAATTTTGTATTGAATATTCGGCCAAATTCGGATAAAACCGGACAATCTGACAACCTTAATCCAAAATGATTGGAACCGCTTACTGAAAAGCTAGATGCATTTTTAAAGTAAAGCTTCCAGAAGTTGTAAAATCTTTGCTCTTCATCTGCAACCTAAACGTGTTCCCATATTCACAATCAAGATGACTTGCGATTGTGCAATCACACATTTTAATCCAGAAAGACATATCAACAAATGGGCCTTCAGATCTTCTCAAATATGATAATGTAATATCATTAAAGCATTGGAAAAAGCCGAAAGCGTCAATTTAAAACAATTCTTGAAAAAGTGGAACTTTCAGGTCTTTTTTGGCCAAGCCCTGTCTATGTGCTTTTGGATTCAGAAGATGATGTTTGAGGTTTGAGGTTGATCACCCTCAATCCATATGGTTAGTTTGCTTATCATCAATATTTGAAGATAATTCTTAGGAAAAAGAAAAAAAATCTGCCAAAGTTCGATAACTTTTCACTCATCAATTGACTCCCGAATCAATTCCACCGGTAGCTATTACTAGTTCCAAAAAATTTCCAAACTGCCCTTCCACAAGGCCAAAGTCAACACCGTAATTTGATTGAGCAGGACGGCGGTGGGGTTTGTGGGTGGCTAGGCGGATAACTCTACAGCCTATTTTCCGGTCGTTGCTGCCGTCTGGCAGCCAACACGCAACCGTAGGTCTGCGTAGCGGGGGTGGAGAACAACGCCGCAGACGGTCGTCATCGTCATCATCGTCGTCTGTCCTCGGTCGTTAGTCCTTTTCCGAGGTTCACGCACACCCAAAAGGACAACAACAACAACAACACTAAGTTATACATATTTCGTTACAACGCGTCTGCTGTCCCACATATTTTGGCAGCAACATCGCAGAAGGACTCGTCAATGACAAAACACACACACCAAAAAAAAGGAAAAACACACGGAATTTTCCGGGTGTTTGCCAGGATCCGGGAGGGTGGGACACGCACCCGTCACCATTATTGTCGCCGGTCTCGTTTCGATGGGTGTGGGTGGCAGTGCTTTGAACACATAACGGCGTAAACCAGACGGAACTGTCTGGGTTGTTTTTGGGGTATTTCCTTTTTTTTGGTAGTCGGTTGTCTGAAGGCTCCATGGCATATGGTTTTGTTGAGGAAAAAGGGAGAACCTCAAAGTGAGGGGTTTATTTTGGCTACGACGACGACTACGGGTTGATGACACGCATCGGGTCTATGTCTGGGCTCGGCCCAGACGGAGCCCACCGAATTCGTCGTTTTTCGGTGAAGAGTGGGTGAGTGCGTGAGGATGAGAGACCCCGAAGTTTTTCGAGGGGACCGAATACATAAGCCGCCAGCAGCCAGACACCAGGTTACATTGAACTTGTTCGGGAAGTTTTCTTCGGAAGTAAGCTTCCTACGCCAAGACGTTGACCCCAGATGGTAGGAAGATGATTCAATGAACTCGGTTCCGAGGATCGGTGAAAGCTCGCAACATCCTAAGTAATCAAAACACAATCAACAGGGTGAGATGACGTGAGTTCGGAATCAAAACAACAACAAAAAGAACCTCGGTTCGGTCAGCTGTTCGAGATTTTATATACTTGCGTGAGTGACCGACCGGGCCGATAACGCACTTTTCAGCTGAGATCAAAGTAGGCTCTGCTGTAGTGGTTTGGGACACGGAGAGAGAGTGAGTTGATTGGCACCGGTGAGTGTGGAATGGGGATTGCCTCGGTATGCGTGACTGATCACAAACAGAGAACGACGGAGAGAGGGTGAGAAATGTGTTCGGTGAAAAAGTGCGTGCCGGAGATTGGTGCATAATTGAAAGAGACTGTCATTTTTTCAGTCCAAAAGATAAGCAAACAAGTGCGTATTCGATGGTGGTGTGCGAGCTTAGAGGCACGTTTTTTGCCAGTTGCAAAAAACACCAGGGACAGGAGCAGGTTTTAAAGAGGGAAGCCGACGCGTGCAAGGAATCTGCTGAGGGAGAAACGAGTTCGGGTGGCGGTTCGTTTGTAAACAATACTGCCCCGAGAAGCCGGTCGCGACGAGTGGACTTCCTTTGTTTGGGTTTGGTGCGTAAGCGAGGAGGCGAAGCTTGTGCGAAGAGAGAGAGAGTCGGACGAGGTGGGTGCAGAAACCGGAGTCGAGTTCAATCTGTAGTGACCGGCAAGCATATGGTTGGCATAGCTAATCGTACGCACGTTTTCTGTCGTAGTAGTCGTAGGAGGCGAGAAACCAGTTGCTGCGATTTTTGGCGGTGGCCTCGCAGATTTGCGAATTTTTTTTACGATCTTCAAGTTGGCTTAGATTAGTTTTTTTTAGTGATTGTGCGAGTGTTTGCGTGTGACTGTCTGGCTACGCTACTTGAGCCGATCGGATTGGAAACCAAAAAGACGCTCTCGATGTCGTCGCCGCCGACTGATGGCCGCGCTCGGTTGAAGGTCACGCGGAGGTTTCGTGATGGAGCATGTTAATTCAAGTCTGGTGCTTCACTTACGTGATGGGGTTTGCATCGTTTGAAGATGTTCAAATTACCTGAAAGAAATGAGAAGAGAGTTGTTAAAAATGTGTTATCAATCTTCAATCTGTCACTTTGTCAATCTGTCAATCAGTCAATCTGTCAATCAATCAATCTGTCAATCAGTCAATCAGTCAATCTGTCAATCTGTCAATTACTCAAAACTACTGAACCTCAGGTTCGAGTTATGTCACGTTTCAGTTTCAAATGACATCATTCAAGTGTTAGTTGAAAGCGTTACGCAGTCGCTGCCCAAAACATGCAGTGCGAAGCTGCGGTTTTCCACCTCCAGCGGTGCTTCTCATTCTCCATTTCGTTTCGTTTTAGAGAAACCTTCACGAGCGGTCAATTTGTCCAGAGGCACAAGTTCAATGCTAAAAATCAAGCGATCGCTCCGCAACACAATTGACCACCAACCGCCCGTCAACCAGTTTCGGTCTCAAACAAGGGGTAATAAAACCAAATTCATCTAATACCACTTTTTGTGCAAATTTCGTGCTGCTTCCTCATCATAAAGTGGTCGTCGTCGTCGTCGAAACCGAACCGGCCGAATACAATGAGAGTTTTTTGCACAGTCGTTTATTATTTCGCTAACAGCCTCTGCGTGCGTCCGTCCGTCCCCTCGATCCAGCTTCCCAACCGGCTTCTAATCAGCCAAAAAACGTACACGCAGCTAGACGCGTCGCGTTCGCACCAACACCGGTGCGATTTCGAGCACCAGCAAAAAAAAAAATAATTCGCACATATGCCACACATTGCCAAATTTCGCGTTCGCAAAAATGCTCCTCTCCTACCCGTCCTCATCTCAATCGCATTCTCTTCTAACCACCCCAAAACCAAACTAACCAAAAAGTGCGATAGATAAAAATATACAAAATTCGCAAATTTTCGTTTATGTGTCAAGGTTATTCGCCGGTAGCCCGTCGGCGTCGTCGTCGTCGCGGTTATTGGCCATCGTTATTTTAAACCAAAAAAAAAGAGCGATCTCCAGACCATCATTTGTAGTAGGTACTTTGACAATCGTTGTTAGATTTCGGGGGAGACGCGCTTTGCGATTTTTTTTTCAGCGGAATCAAATCCAACAGTGATCCAAACGGCGTTGTCTGTTGCCGGTTTGTTGCTACACGCTGATTTTTTTTTGCTAGCGTGGTGCGTAAATGTGTGTGTGCGTGCGCATTCAAACGCGCACAACGAGCAAGTGAGATAAGCATCCCCATGGGGAGCTTCTTCTGGTGCGTTCGAATGAGTTTTATTTGGACGGAAAAAAATTGATTTCGGGATTTGAGCCAACCATTTCGTTGTTGCAGGGGATTTCATTCTTAGAAAATGATTTGTTTTGTTTCATTTTTTGTCTTTCAAAATCTAAGTTTGTCACTACAGATTTTTTTATACAAATGAACCAGAATAGTACAGCTCTAGGAACTTTTCTTTGAAAGTTATAGGTCATACTCATGCTAGTTGACAAATAATCAATTCTCATCTGTTGAAAACTATCTAATATTGCTGGTTTAGTGGTGGAATAGAGTTACTCTTTTTGGTTCTACTGCAATCAGCAGCAGTCTGCAAGCGACCAATCGGGATGATCCTATCCAAATTTCCACAGAAGGGTCCGAATAAAAACGGTGAAGAAGGGTATGTGCGTTTTCCTTGAGCCATAACGAGGACAGGCCAGATCTCGAGTCGTTAGAGGGGAGATCAGTCCTTGAGTTATAATGTGTGTTTCATTACTAGTAGAGATTAGATCTCGAGTCTTCAAAAGAGATGCCATCCGCTCTGTCATTGAGATAGCGGACAGAGTCAGGCTAACGAAGAGGAAAGGGCTTCGCTTTTGCGCAATGGTTACTCTGGACATGAAGAACGCCTTCAACAGCGTCAGTTGAACATTCAAATGAGGGTCCCGGCAGATCTGTATAGGCTTGTGGAAAGTTATTCCCACAATCTCTAACTACAGTACAGGACCGGTGAGGGCATACGGACACAAGAAGCTCCAGGCAGTGGAATGCTGGATGCACTCTAAGTGGTGCTGATCACCAACCTGATCTCACCCCAAATAGGTACCATTACAGTTGGACCGTGTGATAGCGTATCCAAACGCGCAATTGAGTACCTAGGAGTGATGATCGATGACAGATTCAGCTTTATGTGTCATGTCGACTACGTGTGTAATAGAGCGGCAATGGCCACGGCCTCACTCACACGGATCATTTCGAACTCCTCGGCAATCCGCAGTAGCAAGAGGAAAAAACTGTGAAGCGTGACCAGGTCAATTTTGCGGAACGGAGCCGCGGCCTGGAGACAGTCCCTGGGAAGACAGTGTAACTTGCAAAGACTTAGCAGCGTTCAGCGGCCCATGAACCTGAGGATTATCAGTGGATACCAGACCATCTCTTCCAAAGCTTTTTAAAGGAGGATGTCTATTGTTACAAGATCTCGCCAATGAGGATTCGATGTCCAACTGGTAGCAGATGTGGGACAGCTCTGCGTGAGGAAGATGGACCCATCGTCTGATTCCACACAACGAGAGCTGGATCGGAAATAAACACGGTGAAGTGGACTTCCGTATGACGCAATTTCTGACTGGTCATGGATGCTTCATGAAGTACCACTATCGGTTTGGACATGTGGCTTCGCCATATTGCCCAGATTGAAGTAAACAAGGTGCAGAAGATGCGTACGGACTCCAACACTTGACATGCGGTCAGCGATGGGTTCACTCGGATCATGACTGCCCTAAAGCTGGTCTTAACGGCAGTCTACAAACGGTGTAGGATGACTCCATCGCCGGGGAGCATCTGAGTAGTGGACGTCCGGTCCCTTGATCGCAACTACAAAGATAAAGAATTATCTACTGCGTAATGGACGTCAAGGGGAGCATCTGAGTAGTGCCGCTGCGGGTATAAAATAATAATATAAGCGGATCTCGTAGGAAGGAAACAAACCACTGTCGGATACCTACGGGTAGAGAGATTCTCGATGCTGGGTGAGCCTCGTGAATCGGTGTAGGAAGTCACCACTGTCGGGAAAATCCGAAACGTAGCGTTCAAAGTCACGAATGTGTGCCATGACAGACGCGAGTCCACGACAAGCTGCTCTCGATCTGGCACACGATGGGCAGAGAAAGCCGCGGGCCAAAATTCCTAGGGTTTCCAGCCAAAGGGATAAGGCAACGGAAGAGAGATCAGAGCATTAAGTTGTCAAGAGCATAGGTTTTAGTATGACCTTCCACCACTGATATTTTAACGACTGTTCGATGAGAGATCCCAGGTGAAGTTTAGGGAGTATGAGATCTACGTAGAGGAAGCGTAAAGGGGACAATCCCTTTGGTAAAGGGGAAGTAAGGATCTAACTTATTAGGCAGCTTACCCAACAACTAGTGACTCCGGTAGTCCCCATTGAAACGGTCCAAGAATAAATTGGGGAACTCTGGAGCTATGTCGAAACGCAGAAATATCCTGTTCCTGATCGATTAATTAGATAAGAGCAAGTTAAACATCCACATAGTCAGCTAGTTCTAGCTGTACAAAATGAGAACGTTCTTCATTACAGCTAATACGGCCTTGGAACGAGAAAAGTTCGGATTCAATGGATCCCGAGCCATTGTGGGATAGTAGGCATCGAGTTAGCGGATCAGGAAGCGGTCAAAGCAGCAAAAAATAGACAGTCCAACTCGCTCACAGCAGGAGATGTACTGCTTTTGGCCAAACTAGAGGCCTGGGAATCTTGGATCATCCAATTTCGAAACACAAGTCTAATCAAGGGAGCTCATTATGCTCAAATTGAACAACTCCCTTTAAAAACAATTTGGTTTAAAGATTTGATCCTAAACAGCTAAGAGAAAAAAATCCTCTCACGAATTAGATCTGGACACGCACTGACAAAAAGCAGACTATTCCAGTGGAAGTTAGAAAACAATGAATTATGTGACTTATGCGATACCACCGAAGATTTAAAACACATACTTTATGACTGCTCAAAATATAACAACGCTCGGAGTAAATATCCCGTACTAGAATACTACAAACCTCTGACCCAAAATCTTCAAAGAAAACTGCGAAACGTCAATGGTGGAATTAGTTAAATTTCTAGAAGACATCAGAATAAGAATCTAAGCATAACTGGTTCACAATCACCAGTAACGACTACAGAAGAAGCATCAGACCATAAATTGGCGAGTTGGACCATATTGGTCTTAGCTGTCCCATTGCGGACAAGCAAAGAGAGAAAAAAATAATACGGCCTTAGCCTTCTCGGTTTTGTGGACGGCTTGAGCTTCGATAGCTGTTGGAGTAGGGTTACCATACGTACTCTTTTAAGAGTACATGTACTCTTTTTCGATCGAAAAATGGGCGTACTTTCTTACGAAATGTACTCTTTTTTATGAGAGCCATTTAATCAGATAAATAAACTTGTTTGTATCAGTATATGAAGTATGTTTACTACATCTTATATAAGAAATACAAAAGAAATAAAACTTACACAAATTTTCAATACCTTACCAAAATATCCCGTATTTATGAAGGCATCGTTAAATCGTAATTTACATTGAGCACAACGCCTTTGAGTATGCAATAAACCACCGAACAGATAGCAAAGAGCACAAAATTAATAGGCTCAAATGCTTCTTATCGCACAAATATAACATTTTATTTGTTCAAAGACAATATACGCGCCTAAAATATCTTCTTGAAATCAAGTATTTCATCGGGTTTGGTGTGGTTTGTCAACAAAGCATCAAATACTTCTTTTCCTGCGAATAATCCAAAAAGGAATATTCAGTAACTGACTTTTTTCTTTTTGTTATTAGAAAAAACAATGAGAAAATTCATAATTATCATATACGTCTTACATAAGCTTATTTTTCCACACCTATTTTGGGCCGGGCAAATCCGAGCATTTTTACCCAAAAACTTGGCAAAATCTGGGCATTGAAATTTGAAAAATTGATTTTCAATTAAAAACCCGAGCAATACCTGGGAAAATCTGACCAAAATTCAGGCTTTTGTCATGCAAATTAAGAGAAAAAGTGAAAAATGTACACATGCAATAAATATTGTTTATTCAGTCACATCAGCTATGATCAATATAAATTTTACATTTCAAAAAATGTTTGCATGTGTATTTCGATGAAAAAAGTTAAAAAAAATCGTACATTATGTAAATAAAAAGTTGTTTTGGTTAGGATTTTTTCTTGGATTTTGGATAAATCCGGGCATTTTTCCTCGACACGTGGGCAACCGGGCCGGTCCGAACTTTTTGGAATGCTTAGTCATACCTATTGCTCCCAACAAATTGGCAGTATTTGAATGAATTTAAAAAATTATGATTTTTTTTATAGAGTTTTCCTTACTCTTTTGGAATTTTTTTTCATTGTACTCTTTTTAGCATGGTGGAATATGGTAACCCTAGGGGGATCCATGATCTCTTAGATCTGCACTCTTAAAAGAGAGACATCTTAATGCTTATTAGCAGATCTGTAACACTTTTGTGCCTCCCACTCCACCTATGACCAAGGTAAAAATGGTCTCTCTCGAAAAATCCCCTCTTTTGCTGCACCATATCGTCAAGGCGTTGAATTTTATCCGCGTTATGGTAGCTGTATTGAACGTTAGTTGGTGAACCTTATCTAGTTGAAGAGATCACGATCTTCACACTGAAATGGGAGATGGCGCTTTTCACCTGAAAGCTCAAATAGAAAGCTGACGTAATTGGCTAACAAATGGAGCAGGTGATCCTCGACTTAGGAAGAAGCCGGATGGCGTTCTTCAACACGTTCGTCGCCATGGGACCCATAAACGGGTGACGGCTCTCTTACGCAAGATAGCCGCTCAGTTTTGCCACGCGTTGTAAATCTGGAACTCCCTCGCTTTACTTTCACAATCCGAGATTTTTTTAAGGGCGACAAACGTGTTAACTGAAAGTAGGAAGCTTGCGATCTTCACTTCGCCTGAGAGAGCAACTAACGTTCTTCGTCTTAAACACGTTCGTCGCCATGGGACCTATATTCGGGTGACGGGTGAATTTCCTGGGAGGTCCCGTCACATCAAAAAGCGTGTGACGCGAACGTGGTAAAAAAGGGCGCTGGCGTTCTTCGACTAAAGGAAGGGAGAAAGGTGGCAATCTTTGCCTGAAAAGAGAGTTGATGTTGGTTGCTTACGAGGAGAGTTTGCGAATTTAGCCAAGGTTGAGCTGACGATTTTTTTTGCTATAAATGCTGCTAGCGTTCTTCACATACCTATTGGTTGCGATCTTCGCCTTAGAGGTGAGAAAAGGGAGTTGATGTTTTTCGACTAAAGGTGAGTGGCTTGCGACCTGGAAAGGCAGCTAGTTTTCTTTGCCTACAACAAGAGCGGCATTAACAAGCTTTCTTAAAACTGGCATTGTGCTTCCAGCGCAACCGCAAACTCCGGCTAAACGTTACATGGCCAATGCAGAGCGTTTTTTTTGGTAATCGGCGGTGGCATAAGGACAATGTCAATAAACTTTTGTGTGCCTACCGACTGAGATGGTGCACTGGGTAAGATATTGGACTAGCAAGCCGAGATGAGATGTAGTAATTTTTTATTTTTTGGGATGAATTATCCAAAATTATGAAAATCCCATAAAATTTTCGCTTGAATGAGTTTGAGATTTTCTAAGTAGGCCTTGGATATTTGCAACCTTTTCTATAGGCGTAGCAAATCTTCTCTCAAAAAGGAAATTTCGTGTTCACCGCTTTAAAAGAAAGCTGGCGTTCTTTGCCTGAGACAAGAGCCTCGATATTTGAAAAGGCGAGCTGACAATCCTTGCCTTATAAGCGTTGAAGGAGAGCTGGCGATCTTCATCTAAGAGGCGATCTTTGGTTAAGAGCGGGCGATCTTCTCTTAAAAAAAGGAAGCTTCCGTTTATCGTTTAAATAAAGAACTGTCGTTCTTTGCCTGAGAGCATAGCTTACGTTCTTAACCTCAGAGGAGAATTGGCGGTCTTTGCTTTACAGTGTAGCGTGTGATCTTCGTTAGTCAAACGGTGCTCATGTTTTTGTCAACAAATGAAGCTGGTAATTTTCGCCATTTAATATGAGCTGGAATTCCTCACCTAAGACAAAGAGTTAGCAGTCAATCTTTTTCCCTGAAAAGAAAATTGGCGTTGTTCATCTAAGAGAGGAGTTATCAATCTTTACAAAAAAGAGACGTTCATCGTCTTTAAACATGGTGATTTTGAAAAGTGAGCCGGTGTATATGGCAAGGTTGCCGAAATCACAGACAAATCTGCAGTTTTACAGAGTTTCGAGCAATTTTTCATCACAGAATCTGTGTCACAGAACCCAAAATTTTGAAATATTCACAGATTTACAGAATTTTTAAATACTCACAGATTTAACAAAATTTTTCGAAATTTGAAAGAATTGGCAAAATTACCATTATTTAGCCAATATAAAATTTATATTTCCTACTGGGAATTAGAAAGGTATGATAAGATTTATCATGTTGATTGATTTTTCCCAACAAAAATGTAAAAAAGACCCAATTTATCACGAGTTTACAATGAAATTTAAGGAAATAGCATAATAGAAAACTATCCAGTTTTTAGGTTGAATCACAAAAAGTCTTGGTATACGGCCTAAGAGGCCAAAAAAATTACGACATATAGGCTATCTTTATTTGACGAGCATTTTGTAATTTTGGGCGTTTTAAGCTTAGCTAAAGCTGGTGAATCTTTTTATTGAATTGGCTGGTTTTTTGCCAGAAAAAAAACTCACTTTGCAGAACTATATTCGCACAAATAAGCTCATGTAACTCATCATCGGTAGTGATTCCAATTATAAACGACTTTCGTATCACTCTTTTCGAAAAACCGAACAATTCAATTTCATTTCTACAAATTGAAGATTTGAGCATTTTTTATTTCAAATTAGGACATTACCCGATCAGGAGTGAAAAGCTAAATTATATCAAGATGAGATATTTTGAGTTATCATAATTATTCATATAATTAACCCCTTAGAAGAGCTTAATTTAAATCCGAAACTGTTTCAAAATTTGAGGGAAAATATAAAAGTCCAATTTCATCTCCGTTGTTAAAAAATATTGAATCAAAGAAAATGATTAAATATGCAAATCTATTTCACTCGCAGCGAACACTCGTAAAATCCAAATAAAAAAACGATGTCTATCCTAAAATAAGTGACTCATCATCAACGTTCGAACGCACCATATCGTAAATTAAGCTCCCTCATAAAAAAAAACACACCAACACCACAACGCGCGTAGACATGCGTGAGTCCAAAACACTTTACCACGCACCGGTTTCCACCAAATATAAGTCAGTAAGTCAACGCAGCAGCAGCAGCAGCTGGGCAACCTTGAAACCAACCGAGTCATCGTCGTCTAATCTGAAAGAGTAACCTCGAAAAACGCACCACAAAACAAAATTCGCAACAATCAACCAACAAAAAAAAAGTCCGGAGTCTACACGCATTTTTACGCAAACGAAATCGAAAGTCCCCGATTGTCGTAGTTCGGTTGAGGGGGTCCGGATTTTTTGCCTGCCGAAAACCCCCAAAAAGCCGGTCTCTCTCGGTTTACCACACAAAGCAAACCAGAATCAAAACATAACCTTGAAAAAGTGCGTCCCACTTTACAGGCAGGCACGCAACGGGACTCCTCCACGCCGAGACGCACCGAGGTTTTCAACGGGTCGATTGCGTAAGCAAAGGCTCAAGCTGTGGAGACACAAAGAAAACGCACCAAAAAGATTGGAGAGACGACGACGTTTCCTTGTTGCCGTCTTTTTTTTGGAGCCGGTTCGAAGGACCGGAAAGGCACTGCCGCCATTGGCGGCGTTGGGGAGTCCTGAGACGTTTGAGGTTATTCTAATCGCATTCCAATACAGAGACAACGCACTGGTATGCGTGAGAAGCGGCAATCTGAGTAGAGAACTGTGCGTCGGTTGCGCTGTTAGTTTTATAGCTTCCATTTATTTTTTTTTCGGTGTGTGCTTTGCGTCTAATCTCAACGACACACCGAGCCGAACAGCGGCTTTGCGTTTCTGTGTCTCTGCCATCGCTCTTTTTTTCGGGCGTTGTGCGAATTTTTTTCCTACTGGGTCTACCCTTCCAAGTAAAGGGGCTGCGATGCGGGAAGCGTTCGTTGAGTGTTTTTTTTCTGGTTCGGTTTCGGTGCGGTGTTGAATTTCGGCCTCCGCCGCGCGGCCGTCTTCTCCCGCTCTGATGCGAAACTTCGTCATCTCCGTTCGTTGTTGCAGTCCAAGGTCTCTCGGATTGAGCCGGGTTGGACAACCGAAGAAGAAAAAAAAACGACGTGCTCGATCGTTTCCGAGCCGCGTTTAGAAGGGGCTACGCGCCTGGTTTAGAAGTTTGGCAATCACTAACGCAGAACGACGCAGGAAGAGCGCGGTGATGTGGAGAAGCTAGGGTTTGTTTGTTGGAGGTATGCGAGAGTTTGGCGGGGAACCGGTTGAAGGAGACTTTGCGAACACGATTCGCACTCGCAGATAAAAGCCTGAAGCAGGGAAACGCACCCGTCCGGGTTTTCTGTTTTTTATAACTCTCCCAGAACCGAAGAAGGAAGAGATTCGGGAGGCGCGCGCAGGAGGAAGAAGATCAGATGCGCGTTCGTCCGTCCGTAGTCTAGGCGCGTTTGGTTGTTGAATTTTACGAGTTCGCCATTTGGATTGAGTTGACGGAATGCGTGCGTGGTGGTGTGCGAATTTATTTTTTTCTTTTCAATTCTGGCCTTGGTGGGATAGTTTTTTTTTAATTTTTGCTTCTATTAGTAGTGAAAGGCGGGAAGTCTGAACGGTCGAGAAACAGGTGAAGCTGTCGGGGGAAGGTTTGCAAATTTTATGCTGCTTATTAAAATTCGGCGTCAGTCGATTCTTCGATCGAATGAAACTGACACGACGCACCACCACCGGAAAGAAGATCAAGGGGCATTTTGAAATTCCTATGTCCGATGCCGGCCCGCGGTTGAGAATTGAGCGATTCAAGACGACGAACGACAGAACTCAAACGCTTAATGGCGATCGAAATCAGCTTCATTTATCGTTTTACAGTTGGTGACGTGCTGAGAATTATAGAAGACCCCAATCCAAAAAAAACATGGCTAATTGGGATCATTCTGGGTTTATGAAGAGCTTTTGTTTCAATCTTTTAATTGCTCTTTTGAGGAGGCTTATCTCACAAAAAAGCGAAAAACGTGTTCGAACTAGCCTTGAACATCAAAGACAATATCAAATAAAATCAAAATATCTTATTCGCCACAATTAAACATTTGAAACAATTTTCATGGAAAGGGAAATTAGCATGATTCATAAAGAAATATAGTATAATCCCACAAAATCAGTGTAATATCATGTGACTTCATAACTAGTTCAATATCTTAGTTTTTCTCATCGTTAGGTATCTAAATTCTGACATGTCAACCGTACAGCTGAAGTCCTGCACATGATCATAACAGACTCTCCAGCTTATTTCAGCATTTGGAAAAGCTGGAGAACTTATCATCATATACAAAGGTCCTGTTGGATATTCCATGTTTTTGGTGAATACTGGAGCACTCTCGTTCCACCAATTCATCAGGCTAGATATCTGCGGCAAACAGAATATTTCAGAAAGTAAAAGTTTGCTTTCTCAGCTAACTGCCTCAGTGTTGAAGTCTTCTCTACGATTGACTGATCTTGGAGGTTTCTGAAAGGTAAAACGGACGGGGATTCTCATCTCATTTTTTCATATAGCGCGTTTGATAGAAAATAGGAGATCATTTTGAGCTGAGTTACTTTTTTCAGACTGATGTAATTCCTCAATTTAAAAAAAATATGTTATAGGAGCTTCTAAGTAGTGTACGAAATTTTATTCTATCAGCTATCTGAATAAATATGTTTACGTTTTAACCCCTTAACCCAACGATGGAACTTACTGCCCAAATTTGTATGAGAAATTTCAAGCTAGTGAAATGTTATGCGCTGCAGGCTTAAATTGATCCTAGGCCTAGTTCAAGGTCTCATGCAAAATTTGGGCCAAATCGGATCACGCTCAACGAGCTTAAAGTTTGTATGGGATTTTGAGACATTTTGCTCGGGAGTAACGTGAAGATCCAATTTTGCATGAATACTGAATATGAATGAATACAAAATATAAATTAATTCAGGATTTGTAACTTATCGTATGTTATACAGATTTTATTGTAGAAATTTCTCCACGGCTCAATGATATAACATATATTTTCAATTATATTTTCCTCAGAATCCTCCATAATTTACTGAAGAAGCATACACAAATTTTCAAAAATTCTAAAATATTAATTGGGAAAACATACATTGAAGATAACAAGAGTAAGGTTTCCGAAATTTCTTCAGCACGTATTCGGGCCTCTTCATATCTTAAAACCTGGCAAAATCCAGGCATTTGATTTCAAAATTGTCGACCACAAAAATTCAGCAAAATATTTTGAAAATTTTGTCAAAATTTCGTTTCAATTTTAATTTATGTTTTAAAATCCCTTCATGATTATTTTTATAAAACTTGCTCAAAAAATTTCGCAACTTATTTTTTTTTTGTTTCTGTGGTTATTTCTGTGGTTTTCAAATGAAATCTGGGCAACTGGAACAGACCGGACTTTTAAGAATTGTATATAAAATATCCGGACAAACCCGGGTAAAATCGAGCAAGCAAGCTTACCTTAGATCCAAAAAGCTATACGTGCACCAAAGCTGTTTTTAAGAATCCGCGCTTCAAAGTTTTCTTTTTTCTCGTTTTTTTAGACATTTTTCAGAAAATTGTAACATTTGTTTGATCGGAAAAGTATGAAGTAAAAATTTAAAAAAATCTGAATATTTCACTAAATATAGTTTGGAACATTAAAATATCGTAATTCATTGAACAACCTTGACCATTTTCATACTCTTCGGTTCTGGAGGCCTCATATGGGTTCAGCCAACGGTAAAAGGGTAAAGTAACGTTTCATATCTTCGAACTTTCGACAAATCAATATAATTATTTACAAATCATAATTTTAATGAGGAACTAGTAAAATATTCTTTGATTTTGAAAGGAATATATATTTTCTCACTATTCTCAGATAAATTTTAAATTACACTGTTTTGAAACTAATGAAGAAATGACAAAAAAATTATCATAATTTCTTTATTCAAATGATCCGTTTATTTTCTAAAGTGAGTTTTGAATTATGCTTTTAAAATTATACTCATTTTGAATTTTTTCTCGATGACTGAACCTAGCTCTGGTATTAGATTTTTATTTGAAACTCTTTTTGGTTGAGTTTTGTATAATTTTTAATTCTATTCTATCCTGTAACTGAGCTTGATTTGAATTTGTATATTAGAATCATGTTCTAATAAGTAATGTCGATTTCGAGGAAGAAAAGAAGTCTTTAAATTTTGTCAACTTAACAAATTCTATAATATAAATTTTTTGTTTCTATCATTCCCTCAAACGTTATTGAAATTCTGCTGAATTTTACTTAAAAAACTGATATCAATATATGGTATTACTATAGATTTTGAATCTAAATCAAAACAAGTTTTGTTCCGTTCTAGGAATTTAAGCTTAAATTTCTTTAATCAAATTTAGAATTTAAAATGCTAAAGCCACTTGGTTTTTTGAATTTTTATTTCGCCCAATTATTTGCGACTTGAACTCTGAATTGTATTTCTGTGGTTCACAACTTGTGAGTCACAACTATATTTCTAAAGAAGATTTGAAGTTTTAATTTTGACTTCGACTTTTCAAATGAAACTTTATTGTGAAGATGAATATTCTCAGTTTATTCTCAGTTATATTTTCGAGTTTTAAAAATCGATCTGCAGCTTTATTTTGCATTTTGTTATGTAGAAATATAGGTTGTTTCTAGAATAAATAAACTAGATTTTTTTTAGCAAACTGCTACAGATATATTTTAATTCAAATGAAAAAAAAAATAAGTGGGCCCCTAGGAAAACTGCCTCGGGTCGTTGAACATTTCACCTTAAGCCATATATGGACTTTTTGAAACCCACGATTGGGCTGTTGGAACTAGCAGTGTAGCCAAATATACTTATCCCATACCACTGTCGTTTTCTTCAGGAAAGAAAAAGGCGACATGGTAAAGTCTTGGCCAAAAAAAGTCGTTCTTTCTTATTACGAAAAGGCGACAGCATCAGCACCATCTAGCGAACAAAATGGAAGCACTAATTCGAAAAATTCGTGTTATTCGTTATAGCGTGTATTCCGGAAAGGGTTGTTGTGTCAAAAGTCAGGACAACATGAAGAAAAAATCAGGGAAAATACAGGTACTGTAGATGCCTTAATTAATGCACTGGGGCGAGCAAAATCTCGACTGCCCTTCCGTTTATATAGAAAAACACCATTTCAATATCATCTGAACCGATTATTAATATCGGTTTAACTATTTTATTACAGATTTTTTCGATATCCTCATAGTTCAACTATAAATTCAATTACAGTTTAAATATTTCTTTGAAAATCAGTACAATTCAGTACTTCAAAGACCAATTTGAAAAAAAAAATCGAGACAAATCGGGACAATTTAAAAAAATCAGGACGGACTGTCGGAAATCAAAACAAATCCTGATTAATCAGGACACCTGGCACCCCTGATTCCGGACACGACTTAATCAGGGATGCCAATTATAATGCTTTTTTATTCCTATTCTCGCATCATAAAAATTTAAGAAACTTGAATAAATAAATTGATGAATTTAGCCACAAAATGTGAATGAGGGCAATTATTTTCGAATAATTTCTTATAAGGATTTATTGTTGGTCACTATATGCCCAGTAGACCGCTACAAAAAGGACTTTTTGCTCCCATATGTTTTTTGATGCCTTCTGGGTCACCAAGCATCAGTGTAAAATTTGAGATGATTTGGTCGATCCCTGAATTAGCGCAACGCGTTTCAATTTTGTATGAAAATTTGTATGGAAGAAGAAATTTTTGCACATTTAATCATCCAGAAAATTCAAATAGTCTTGAAATAAAGTTGGTCTTCAATTATTAGTTTTATCTTTTCTAAAGCTTAATTTTTTGCTAACATGAGAAAAAGCTAAGTAGTCCATGAAAAAAGTTATAATCATTTCAAAATAAAAAATCTGAATCCATTGAAAAGTGTTCAAAAATGGGAGACTTTGCTTGCTAAAGCTGTTAATAATTTAATGAAAAGTTTTTGCAAATGTTATATAAATCAATATATTCTCTAGCAATGCAAAGCAGTTTTTTTTTTTGAAATTTTTTCTTTCCATCCTACGATTACACAGCTTTCAAAGAACCAGACAAAAACGAAAAAAAAAATTAAAAAAAATGATTTTGGATTTTTTTTTATAACATCAAATAACTTTACTGGGATACAAGTTAGGTTTATGCTTTGTTCAAATGAATTATAAATGCAAGAATCAAGGACTATTTTTCATTCAAAATTGAATTTTTTGAAACTTTAAGTACATATCTGATGATTTTTGAATGAAAAATTTGTTTTCCCATACAAATTTCCATACCAAATTTAAACTCGTTGCGCTAATTCAGGACTAAATGGATCGCTTCCAAATTTTTTATTGCTTTGTCTGGCAATCAAGAAAAGTTATGGGAGCTGTAAAAACTTAAGAATTTGAAATTCCCATTCAAAGCGGTCCAGCGGTCTAATGCCCAAAACATTTTATGTTTTTCTCGCGATAAAACTTCTTTTTCGAATTAAATGACTTTGAAAACTGCTCAATTTTGCATAAAATGTTTGAAAACAAACAATTAGGAGAAATAATATTTATTGATTCTTTTGCTATATTATGAAAAATACGTTTCATCTTTTTTTTATACTAGATGACGGATGAGTACTTAAAGTAAAACTTACGTTAGTTTAACATAAACTTTATCAAAAACGGCCTTTTGTGGTTCATAGTGTATTAAAATTTCAAAGATGTTGGTAGGAGGTACAAAAATGCTTATCAAAAACATTTTTTTCATTGGTAAGAAATAAAATTCTGAAAAAAATATGCACAGAGGCATGTCGATGTAACAAACAATATTTGGCTTTCGAATCGAGCCATTCTTTTCAGATTCTGAAAATCTCAAAACAAATTGGCTTACCTTCGTCGAAACATGAGGTTTTCTTAGATAATAAATCAAAGCTCTATCATGCAACAAAGAAGATTGTACACAGTTTGTATTCAACATTGAGAAACAATGGCATACATTTCATTTTCATGTAAAAAATATTCTTTTTAAATTTATTTTTCTTTTTTAATTTAAAATAATTGAACCAGGTTTAAAAATTCAATGCTTACAAATGGTTCCCTAAGGAAACACAAATGGCTAACAAAACAACATTGAAAAGGTAATTTTGCATCATTTTTTTAAGGACGTGAGTAAATTTTTAAGAGAGATTAAGCGCAACGTACTTCCTGTTAACTTTTATGTATTAAGTATGGAAATATAACTTTTGTGGCTTCAGACATAAGTCTTTCGAATTGACTTGAAAGGTTGGTACAAATTTTGGATTGAAAAGAGATTAACATAACTAAATAAAGCATAAATGAACATAAATGATTGTATCTGTACTGTATTCTAACATCTACTATTTATTTATTTATTTATTAAGTCAAACTATGTAGACTAAAATACTTAAAACTACTTAAAACTAATGTAAGCTATTGTTTTGTTGTTCTATGAAGTTGTTTTTGAATGCCTTTTTTAATTGTGTTTTGTTCATCGCTACGTCTATAATTTCACTTTTTGAATTGTATTTGTACATCATTTGATTAATAGGTTGATGTTTTGCATAGTCTTTGTCGTAAAGTTTAATGTAGAACAAATGTTTATTTCTTAATGGACGGGAGGGTGCGTAAAAATTTAGTTTTGAAATTAATTCAGGACTGTCTATTCTTTGTGTAACAACATCATTTACAAATGCAATTTGGGAAAATTCTCTGCGTTTACTGAGAGGTTCTATATCAATAAGCTTACAACGAGATTCATACGATGGCAGAGGAAAAGTGGTCCAATTTATTTTACGTAGCGCATATAACAAAAATTGTTTTTGAACTGATTCGAGACGTTGCTCGTGAATATTTGAATAAGGATTCCATATGATGCTACAATACTCCAATATCGAACGAACATAGGATATATAAAGTGATTTTATGGTGTATGGGTCTTGAAAGTGTTTGCTGAAACGCTTTACAAATCCTAGCATGCAATTTGCTTTATTGATGATATTGTTCTGATGTTCTACAAACGTGAGTTTTGAATCCAGTATGACGCCGAGATCCCTTACAATTTTGCATTTTTGTACTGGTTGATTGCCTAGTTTTGTTTCAATGATTAGGTGACTTTGTCTTCTGCTAAATGATATAGAGTTGCATTTTTTAACATTCAATTGAAGTAAACTTTTGTTGCACCATTCAAAGAAAACATTGATTTCGTTATGAAATGTTTCAACATCTTCGGTTGTTTTTATTCTCAGAAATAGTTTAATATCATCGGCGTATATTAGGTATTCAATCCGTTTTAGAATAAAGGAAATGTCGTTAACGAACTGTATCATAAATTGAATAAAAACGATTCTAGCTTACGCCAAATTAATTAATCATATATCCATCGATTACTATGAATTGGTGCCATTAAAGATTTTCGTACTCACTAAGGAAAATTGGAAATTAAAACAGATTTTTCATATATATTTTTTTTTATCATTGTACGTAAACTACCGAAAAAAGTGATAAAAATTCATTCGGCATCCCTGAACAACACACTTTACCAGAGTGCCTCCAGCTTCGGGTGGATTCGTATTGAGGAAAAGTAGGCAAGGGGTACCAAAAGTTTCTCATTGGTGGGGGTGGAGATGGAGTGCTTTTTGACAGCCAATTGTTCGCCTATCATGCCCACGATTACGATTGCCTGTCATAAAATGGACGATTCCGTGTATTGGTATAAGAACACACCCGAAGCTGTACTCGCCCTGCTTTTTACAATTGTCATACAGAGGTACCAGTTGGTATTATTAAAAAAAAAAAGGATTTCATTTACTTTTCAGGACATCCCCAGATTGCATAAACAAATAAAAAACAGGTGCTGTAGACGCCTCAATAAATCCAACAAAAGTGAACCTCTTCTTGGCTTGACTGCAGTTAATAAAAAAAAACACCATTTAAATATCATCTGAACCTAAGATTAGGTTCAATAAGTTCGGTTATATAAGTTCAACTATTTCAATGGATTGGATTTGTTCGATATTCTCATCATTTAATTAAAAACTCGATCGATTTTTTGTTTTGAAAATCAGGACAAGACAAGACATTTTAAAGAACATTTTTCAAAAAATCTACATAATTCGAGAGTTTTTCAAAACGGTCCTCGAAAATCAGGACAAATTCTGAAAAATCAGGACACCTGGCATCTCTGATAAGAGCTTCGAAAAAAAAAATCACAGTGTAATATTTCCATTTCTATCGCCAGATAGCGCTTTTCGTGTCTCCCGTTTTCTCGTTAAGTGGTAAGGACCTAACTGATATAATGAATAAATAATCAACTCCACTCCACCCCTGAAACCTGCGTTTTCAACAGGACTGAATAAGCTTTTAAATTCATTCTATGGAACTTTTGGTTTCTCGAGGAATCTTCTGCTTACCTACGAAGTACTGGAATGAGTGAATCTTGATTTATTCGAGATTTTAGGAGCCGTTAGAAAACGTTTCTCATTTACGACGTGCAAGAATTTTTTTCAATTTCGAGAACTCAGTAATTTGTACTACAACCCTCGGGAAGAGCAGAACATTCCTTGGTGAAGGTTCTGACCTGAAAGCCCCCTTTTGCATGGATGTTCTTGGCTAAGGATTTCTCAGAGTTTCATAGAGACAGTATAGCATGATAGAATTCAATCTAACTGTTGGTTGCATGTCTCCTAGACTAGCATGTGTTGCTTGTGTTGTGTTCGAGTGTCTTGATAACTTCTCCTAAGAAAGTCCGGAGTAAAAAGTGTTGTCGCTTGTGAGAACATCGATTGGCTATTTATTTAAAAAGAATGAAATCGGCCAGAAGCTCTTAAAAGTAAAAAAAAACCTGAACCATCAATTGCAGACCGCCAATGCATTTCCAACACTCGTTCGAAGATTTAATTATCATCCAGATTCAGATCCTCTATCGCTTATTCAGGTGCTTTCATAAATGGTAAAAAATGTTAACTGTTCAGATTTTCCTATTTTGTAGCTCTTAGGATCTAAAATCTACAGTTTTTTTTCTTTTGCAACAAACTAACACTAACACGTCATTCTCGAAATGTTCTTATATTTTTGGAACTTGTGTGCCAAACTTCCTCAACCATCGTGAATTTCTTTGGAAAAAATGTACAACAGTTTTTTTTTGTTTATTTTGTCTAGGCTAAAATAAAAGAAATTCTAGAGAAATAAACGGAATTCAATTCAATTTGTAATATTTTAATTTATCCAAACATTATACCAACTAATTTTCGGTCTTCAACACAGTTGTTGAACGCATTTTATATTTAAATCAAAAGTTTATGAACGCCCTTTAGTGCTGTCAGAAACAGATAGGATTTTTCTCATGAATTTTTAAAAAAATTTTTTGATTCTCAGTTTAGTAAAGCGTCATATTTCTGAAAAATAGTGTATTAGGGAAAATTTAAATTAGAGATAGGAAATTAATTCAAAATCGAGTGTTTAAATCTGCTTAGCGCTAATGTTTAATCCCAGTGACAATCCTTCCCTACCATGCGGATTACAACTGTAGTTGACAGCTTTTCGGCTCGACGTTTCCGCATTTCTCCGAAACGGCCAAAATGAATGAGGCCTCGAATTAATCCAAAAACAACGACCAAGAAAAAAAACATCAACGATTCTTCAAAACACTACACAAGAACCTTCCATTTTGCTCCCGAACCACACACAAGAGCAAGGCTGACCCTCCTCTTGGTGTGTTGTTCTAATGTGCGTCGTCAACCGCGTGTTCTTGTTCCAAAAAATTTGGCAAATATCCCCCCTTGCTTCCCTCGCCTTGATCACACCTTCTCTCTCTTACTGTTTTTGATCCCAAAACTCGGGCCCCTGTTCTCCGGAGCTAGAACCTGTTGTTCTAGAACCGATGCGACCAACAAAAAATTAAAATAAAACACCAACTAACAGCCATTCCCCCTTCGTTGCGAAACGCGTTTGCGAATTTGTGCGAAACCCCTTCCCGAAAAAATCGGGGATTATTCGTAGCCCAGGTAGGCATTTTCGGTATTTGTGGGTTCCTCGCTTCATTTTTGCGTGTGGATTTTTTTTCTCGGTTGCTGCATATTCTTTAAATTTTCGGGACCCCTTTGCCTCATTCCTATGAATTTGGGCAAATTTCGGTACCGCCGTATCTGTATTTCGGATGATTCCCTGACCCTGGGACGTTTCTGCTCGCCTGATTCATCCCCCCTTACCGGGAGGGGTTCGTTGTAGGTCGATTTTTGCGTGTTTTTTTTCTTTACTTGTGTCTCTCTTTTCCAGTTGTCGGTCGCTAATATTCTAGGCATAGCTTTTGTTTAGCCTCCTCGTTGACTGGATGGTTGGTTAGAATTTAAAACCGTCACTTTTTGCTGCAATTTGGCTGTTTTTTTTATTTGCGTTTGATTTTTGGCGGGTTGTCGGTGGGTTAATTTTTTGTTGTTGTGTAGATGCGTTCCCTTTCGATGCCGGCTGCCTGGTTGTGGGTTCATTCGTTGGGGTTTCACTCATTAAATTGACGGTTGCTATTTGCAGAACGCGCTTTTTTGTGTTATAAAACACATGAAGATTTTTAAGGATTGAGAAGCGATTTCCGAAGAACTTTATTATTTCAAAACAAGACAGAGACTAAAATGCAGCTTTAAACATTGTCCAAATTTTCAAAACTGTCAAAATTTTCAAAACTGTCAAAATTTTTAAAATTGTCAAAATTGTCAAAGTGGTCAAAATTGACAAAATTGTCAAAGTTGTCAAAGTGGTCAAAATTGTCAAAATTGTCAAAATTGTCAAAATTGTCAAAATTGTCAAAATTGTCAAAATTGTCAAAATTGTCAAAATTGTCAAAATTGTCAAAATTATCAAAATTGTCAAAATTGTCAAAATTGTTAAAATTGTCAAAATTGTCAAAATTGTCAAAATTGTCAAAATTGTCAAAATTGTCAAAATTGTCAAAATTGTCAAAATTGTCAAAATTGTCACAATTGTCAAAATTGTCAAAATTGTCAAAATTGTCAAAACTGCCAAAATTGTCAAAATTGTCAAAATTGTCAAAATTGTCAAAATTGTCAAAATTGTCAAAATTGCCAAAATTGTCAAAATTGTCAAAATTGTCAAAATTGTCAAAATTGTCAAAATTGTCAAAATTGTCAAATTGTCAAAATTGTCAAAATTGTCAAAATTGTCAAAATTGTCAAAATTGTCAAATTGTCAAAATTGTCAAAATTGTCAAAATTGTCAAAATTGTCAAAATTGTCAAAATTGTCAAAATTGTCAAAATTGTCAAAATTGTCAAAATGGTCAAAATTGTCAGAATTGTCAAAATTGTCAAAATTGTCAAAGTTGTCAATATTGTCAAAGTTGTCAAAGTTGTCAAAATTGTCAAAATTTTCAAATTTGTCAAAATTGTCGAATTTGTCAAAATTGTCAAAAATTATTAAAATTATCAAAATTTTCAAAATTTTCAAAATTGTCAAAATTTTCAAAATTGTCAAAATTGTCAAAATTGTCAAAATTGTCAAAATTGTCAAAATTGTCAAATTGTCAAAATTGTCAAAATTGTCAAAATTGTCAAAATTGTCAAAATTGTCAAAATTGTCAAAATTGTCAAAATTGTCAAAATTGTCAAAATTGTCAAAATTGTCAAAATTGTCAAAATTGTCAAAATTGTCAAAATTGTCAAAATTGTCAAAATTGTCAAAATTGTCAAAATTGTCAAAATTGTCAAAATTGTCAAAATTGTCAAAATTGTCAAAATTGTCAAAATTGTCAAAATTGTCAAAATTGTCAAAATTGTCAAAATTGTCAAAATTGTCAAAATTGTCAAAATTGTCAAAATTGTCAAAATTGTCAAAATTGTCAAAATTGTCAAAATTGTCAAAATTGTCAAAATTGTCAAAATTGTCAAAATTGTCAAAATTGTCAAAATTGTCAAAATTGTCAAAATTGTCAAAATTGTCAAAATTATCAAATTGTCAAAATTGTCAAAATTGTCAAAATTGTCAAAATTGTCAAAATTGTCAAAATTGTCAAAATTGTCAAAATTGTCAAAATTGTCAAAATTGTCAAAATTGTCAAAATTGTCAAAATTGTCAAAATTATCAAAATTATCAAAATTGTCAAAATTGTCAAAATTGTCAAAATTGTCAAAATTGTCAAAATTGTCAAAATTGTCAAAATTGTCAAAATTGTCAAAATTGTCAAAATTGTCAAAATTGTCAAAATTGTCAAAATTGTCAAAATTGTCAAAATTGTCAAAATTGTCAAAATTGTCAAAATTGTCAAAATTGTCAAAATTATCAAATTGTCAAAATTGTCAAAATTGTCAAAATTGTCAAAATTGTCAAAATTGTCAAATTGTCAAAATTGTCAAAATTGTCAAAATTGTCAAAATTGTCAAAATTGTCAAAATTGTCAAAATTGTCAAAATTGTCAAAATTGTCAAAATTGTCAAAATTGTCAAAATTGTCAAAATTGTCAAAATTGTCAAAATTGTCAAAATTGTCAAAATTGTCAAAATTGTCAAAATTGTCAAAATTGTCAAAATTGTCAAAATTGTCAAAATTGTCAAAATTGTCAAAATTGTCAAAATTGTCAAAATTGTCAAAATTGTCAAAATTGTCAAAATTGTCAAAATTGTCAAAATTGTCAAAATTGTCAAAATTGTCAAAATTGTCAAAATTGTCAAAATTGTCAAAATTGTCAAAATTGTCAAAATTGTCAAAATTGTCAAAATTGTCAAAATCGTCAAAATTGTCAAAATTGTCAAAATTGTCAAAATTGTCAAAATTGTCAAAATTGTCAAAATTGTCAAAATTGTCAAAATTGTCAAAATTGTCAAAACTGTCAAAATTGTCAAAATTGTCAAAATTGTCAAAACTGTCAAAATTGTCAAAATTGTCAAAATTGTCAAAATTGTCAAAATTGTCAAAATTGTTAAAATTGTCGAAATTGTCAAAATTGTCAAAATTGTCAAAATTGTCAAAATTGTCAAAATTGTCAAAATTGTCAAAATTGTCAAAATTGTCAAAATTGTCAAAATTGTCAAAATTGTCAAAATTGTCAAAATTGTCAAAATTGTCAAAATTGTCAAAATTGTCAAAATTGTCAAAATTGTCAAAATTGTCAAAATTGTCAAAATTGTCAAAATTGACAAAATTGTCAAAATTGTCAAAATTGTCAAAATTGTCAAAATTGTCAAAATTGTCAAAATTGTCAAAATTGTCAAAATTGTCAAAATTGTCAAAATTGTCAAAATTGTCAAAATTGTCAAAATTGTCAAAATTGTCAAAATTTGTCAAAATTTGTCAAAATTGTCAAAATTGTCATAATTATCAAAATTGTCAAAATTGTCAAAATTGTCAAAATTGTCAGAATTGTCAGAATTGTCAGAATTGTCAAAATTGTCAAAATTGTCAAAATTGTCAAAATTGTCAAAATTGTCAAAATTGTCAAAATTGTCAAAATTGTCAAAATTGTCAAAATTGTCAAAATTGTCAAAATTGTCAAAATTGTCAAAATTGTCAAAATTGTCAAAATTGTCAAAATTGTCAAAATTGTCAAAATTGTCAAAATTGTCAAAATTGTCAAAATTGTCAAAATTGTCAAAATTGTCAAAATTGTCAAAATTGTCAAAATTGTCAAAATTGTCAAAATTGTCAAAATTGTCAAAATTGTCAAAATTGTCAAAATTGTCAAAATTGTCAAAATTGTCAAAATTGTCAAAATTGTCAAAATTGTCAAAATTGTCAAAATTGTCAAAATTGTCAAAATTGTCAAAATTGTCAAAATTGTCAAAATTGTCAAAATTGTCAAAATTGTCAAAATTGTCAAAATTGTCAAAATTGTCAAAATTGTCAAAATTGTCAAAATTGTCAAAATTGTTAAAATTGTCAAAATTGTCAAAATTGTCAAAATTGTCAAAATTGTCAAAATTGTCAAAATTGTCAAAATTGTCAAAATTGTCATAGCATTAGCATATCATAGCATTAGGATAGCATTAGCATAGCATTAGCATAGCATTAGCATAGCATTAGCATAGCATTAGCATAGCATTAGCATAGCATTAGCATAGCATTAGCATAGCATTAGCATAGCATTAGCATAGCATTAGCATAGCATTAGCATAGCATTAGCATAGCATTAGCATAGCATTAGCATAGCATTAGCATAGCATTAGCAAAGCATTAGCATAGCATTAGCATAGCATTAGCATAGCATTAGCATAGCATTAGCATAGTATTAGCATAGCATTTAGTATTGTTTTACTCACTTGTTAGAAAAAAAAAACTCTCTGAAAGGCGAAAGATAGATTTGAATTTTTTTTAATGCTGCTTTATGTAAGATAATCTGCTGATTACAGTGACATTTTCTGCAAATCGAGATCATCCGCCACAGGGTGACACCGTTTTATCCCCTCGAAAATGCCTCACAGTAATAAAAGTTTCATCCAACCACAAGGAGAGACCACTCTTCTAGATCGTTTAATAGCTTTGAAACAGTAAAAAGATGATACCAGAAAAAAAAAACAATTTGCCAAATCAGGTCCCTCGAAAAGAGGCTTTTAATTACTTTTTGGTTCGGGTGCATCAATAGTGAAAAAAAGATAGAAAGATCGCAACCCATCACCAAAATAGACTCTTAGAAAAACATCGGGAATGCAAATGAAAGATGGGCAAAAATCGAAAAGCAAAAAAAAAACAGATATTACATAGCGAGGGATTGATTAATGTGAACAATAAATTTCTAACAGCAAAGGCCAACCAATTAAACCATGAATCGCGCGCTCTCTCTCTTTCGCTAGGATCGTAAAATCCTGCAAAGAACCGGTCATTGGATCACGGAATTTCTACTGAGGAGGCACCGGTGATGGCCCAAGGATTTGCTATCGGATGAAATTAAACTATTTGTTGAATAAACTTTGAGTTTGAAAAAGCTTAAAAACCGGTTGATCGATCGATTGATTGGAAAGGCACCCCAAACGATTCTTCTGAACCAATCAATCCAATTTCGGAAACAAAGCTCGAAAGATAAGAGGTCTCTTCCATTTTTTTTTCAGTCAAATTTATTCATAGTTTAAACCGATATAAAAGTTATTAATTATGCATGACGATCTTCCCTCTTCAACGCTTAAGAAATGTAGAGGAACGAAGTTGCTAATAAAGCAAATTCGCGCATCAACCTTTTTGATCCTTAACCTAGACAAGCAATCTAATCTGTTAGGACCCACTCGAGATCCCAACGGCGCGCCGACGAAAATACGAATCAAGGAGAAGCCGAAAACCGAACTAGCGATAAAATAGGAGCGAACACCTCCCGACGAATCATGAGCACCTGGTCGGAAGCTTTCGCCTAGGAAAAGTGCGTAAGCGTATACGCACTTCGTGCGTAGAGAGTCTCTCAGTCTCTCTGTCACGCATGTTTTGCGTGAGTGCTGAGAGCACTCACGCACGCGTGATGAAGTACTCTCTTATTTATTAACCCTATCCTTCATTCCACTGTGTTCGTTTACGCATTGCGTGTTTCCTCTCTCGAGAGAGAAGATCTTCCTCGGAAGAGAGACTTCCTTTTCAATGTTTTTCTTCTTCCAATTTTGATGAATGAAATCTTTTTTTTATGGGGAAGAATCTCCCTGTAAGAGGGGAGTCTTAAAATTGTGCGTGTAGTTTTTTTTTTCTTCTCTCATTTATGCGTGAGTGGACTACGATTTTTTTTGGTCGTTTGAGTGCGTTAGTCTATTTACGCATGATCTCTTCCCCACTAAACTGGTTTAGTTTTTGGGGTGTTGTTACGTGAGATGGCCTTGACACACTTTTTTTAGCCGGTCGCCAATTTTTTCATTGGTTTGGCGTCTGGGATCGTTTTTTATGGCACCGGATGGAAACCGGCATGCGTGAGATTTGTGCGTAGACGTTTTTGTTTTGTGCTTGATTCATCCGTTTCATTCGGGGAAGGAATTGAATGATTCTAGGAAGTTTTGGATTGAGTGATTTTAATTTATTTTTTATTAGTTTATTTTTTTAATAATTCAAACTAAGAACAATTTGAAAACAAAAAATTAGTACCTTTATCGAGGGATCTTGTTCAACGAAAAGCAACTTGTTCAGCGGCTTACAAACATTGGAAAGCATTCATCTGAAAGAGTATAAATCACCTCGCCAGTGGCCGGAACAACCAACCAGACCGCCTTCTTCCTTCTTGTCAGAGAAAATGACAACAATGCAACAAAGCTTGGCGTGGGATCATGGCCGATGTACCGCTCTTTTTTGCATCGGATCCACTTCCAAGAGACGCCTTGAGTTGCGTCTTCATCAGTTGAGGCGTACAAAGTTGTAGACAGGCAGAGAAAACAAATAGGCTGGCTTTTTGGTACTTGATCACATGCGTCCCATTTTACTGTAGGAAGAGTTGGTATTCAAGTTTTGAAAATATTTGTGGAATTTACTCTAATGTGCTGACTAGGGGTGAAATGAACACCTCTTAATGGGGCAAATTGGGAAAATTCTGTCACACAAGATGATGATAAGCTCATCTCGAGGAGCTTGTTATTTTGTTTGTTTATTTTAAAAGTTCCTGTTTACAGTGATGACACCTGGATGCTCATTCAACTGGTCAGAATTGGTCCAAAAAACAAGTTTCAAAAGGTTTTGGATTCCTTTAGGGCCCAAAACAACTGTGCAAATTTTGGTGGCTCAAGAATGTGATTGGGTCTTTTGAAACAATAATTTTTTTGCTGTTCAAAAATATCCACGTTTATCAAATTTGATAGAAATCACTTAAAAAATGATTGATTTGTGTCATAGGCTGCGTCGATTAGCAATGGGAGCCCCGTTTTACCGTGGTGGAAGAAAATTTGTATACAATGCTTGAAAATGTTGTAAAAAAATTACATGTTTACCAAAATTGATTATTTCCGTTATATTTTACGTCATTTTTAAAAGCAGCCATTTCCCCCTTTTTTGAGGTGGAAGAGGTTTGAAACTTATCAGAAACAATATCCTGCTAAAAAACAACCCGTTAAACCAATTTTTACGACAATCGTACCAATGACACGAAAACACTTCTGCATTTGAAAAAACACTCCAGATAGCTTCCATCGTATTCTGGCCAAGGTTGCCGAAAAAATCTTTTTTTTTTTAAATAAAATTCTAAGTTTCTGTGATTTAACCCAGAAATTCTGTGATGGTTTTTTGTGATTTTTATACTTAACTTGAAGGAAATTTAGAAGAATTAATTGAAATAACAATCCAATCATTATTTTGAAAAAAAAGATAGAAATCCAAAATTTATGTTGAAAAAAAATTTATAACTTTATAACTTTATAAATACGTACAAAGTTTTAGGGAAAAATCTGTAAAATCTGTGAATATTTTCTAAATTCCGTGTTCTGTGATACAGATTCTGTGATGAAAATTTGCTCAAAATTCTGTAAAATTATAGATGTTTCTGTGGTTTTGACAACCTTGATACTGGCTCCTACCCCACATTCAGAGCATGGGTGCCATTTGTAAAAAAAAGAAATTGATTCAATTTTTAAATCCTTATTACTTTTGATTGACGTGTGGAGATGAGATGAAGAATGAACAGAATAAATAAACAAGTTAAAAAAATAAACAAATTTGTGGCAACACTGATTTAGAAGCTTTTTGTTTTAAAACGAACATACACACATTTAGGATTTCAGTGAAACTTCATGTTTCTTTGGAGAGATTTTTTTCCTGAACATAAGCGGACATCTTTCGAGGATATGATGGCAAGCATCTTACAAATGCCATGACCGGGATTCAATCTCATGAACATTGGCGTAGGGGACTGGAACTCTTAACACTATGCCAAAACCACTGACTAAGCTTCAAAGTGTAAACAAAAAATAACAAATCAATTCAGAGCAATCGTCAGTTCACGACACTGTCTTAGTTGGCACGATGAGTGCAGATTGGAAAGGCTGCTGTTTTGTTTGTTTTGAAAAGCTGCCAGTTCCGATAAATAAGACCAACTGAAGAAGCGCAGAATGCAAAGGCTTCTGCTTAACTTGTTTCGAAAGGCTGCCAGTTCCGGTGAACAAGACGGACTGAAGAAGCACAGATTTGAAAGACTGCTGATTTGTTTGATTTGAAAGGATGCCATTTGCCGTAAATAGGAAGGATTAAGAGAGCGCAGATTGGAACAGTCATTGCTTTGTGTGTTTTGAAATGATGCCATTTCCGGTAAATAAGACGGCCTTAAGAAGCGCTGATTAGAAAGGCTGTTGATTTGTTTGATTTGATATGATACCAGTTCCGGTAAATAAGAAGGACTGAAGAAGCGCAGATTGGGAAGGCAGGTGCCTCATTTATTTTGAAAGAATGACAGTTCCGGTAAATAAGACGGACTGGAGAAGCGCAGATTGAAAAGCTGCTGTTTGTTGATTTTGGAATGATGCCAGTTCTGGAAAATAAGACCGACTGAAGAAACGCAGATTGGATAGGCTGCTGCTTTGTTTTTTTTAGAAATGATGGCAGTTCCGGTAAATAAGTCGGACTTCATTTGTGCAGATTTGAAAGGCTACTGCTTTATTTGTTTTGAAAGGCTGCCAGTTCCGGTAAATAAGACGGACTGAAGAAGCGCAGATTGGAAAGGCTGCTGCTTTGATTGTTTTAAAAGGATGCCAGTTCCGGTAAATAAGACAGGCCTAAAAGGCGCAAATTGGAAATATTGCTGCTGTGTTTGATTTGAAATGATGCCAGTTACGGTAAATAAGACGGATCGAAGAAGCACCGATTAGAAAGGCTGCAGTTTTGTTTGTTTTGAAATGATGCCAGATCCGGTAAATAAGACACACTGAAAAAGCGCAGATTGGAGAGTCTGCTGCTTTGTTTGTTTTGGAATGATTCCAGATCCGGTAAACAAGACGGACTTAAGGAGCGCAGATTAGAAAGGCTGTTGATTTGTTTGATTTAAAATGATGCCAGATCCGGTAAATAAAACGGACTGAAGAAGCGCAGATTGGAAAGACTGCTGTTTTGTTTGTTTTGAAAGAATGCCGCTTCTGGTAAATAAGACGGACTGAAGAATCGCAGCTTGCAAAGGCTACTGTTATTTTTATGTGAAGTGATGCCGGGTCCGGTATATAAGACGGACTACTTTGTTTGTTTTGAAGTAATGTCAGTTCCGGTAAATAAGACGGACGGAAGAAGCGCAGATTTGAAAGGCTGCTGCTTTATTTGTTTTAAAAAATAAGCCAATTCCGGTAAATAAGACAAACTGAAGAAGCGCAGATTAGAAAGACTGCTTTTTTGTTTGTTTTTGAAATGATACCAGTTCCAATAAAGAAGCCGAACTGCTTCTTTGTTTGTTATGATATGATGCCAGTCCCGGTAAACAAGACGGACTGAAGAAGCGCAAATTGTAAAGGCTGCTACTTTGTTTGTTATGATATGATGCCAGTTGCGGTAAATAAGTCGGACTGAAGAAGCGCAGATTTGAAAAGCCACTGCTTCGTTTGTTTTGAAATGATGCTAGATCCGGTAAACAAGACGGACTTGAGGAGCGCAGATTAGAAAGGCTGTAGATTTGTTTGATTTAAAATGATGAAAGATCCGGTAAATAAGGCGGACTAAAGAAGTGCAGATTGGAAAGGCTGCTGTTTTTTTTTTTTTTTTTTGAAAGATGCCAGTTTCGGTAAATATTCAAAGTGGACTGAAAAGGCGAAGATTGGAAAGGATGCTGCTTTGTTTATTTTGAAATGATGCTGATTCCGGTAAATAAGGCAGATTTAGGAAGCGCAGATTTTTGATTGATTGAAGGACTGAAGAAGCGCAGATTAAATAGGCTGCTGCTTCTTTTTCAGTCAAAATGAAAAAAAAATTCTTCAAAACAATAAAGACAGGTTCCATTTCCCTCTTAGATGATCCCCAGGCGTTGACCGCAAAACAAACCACGGATGCTTCCTGAGACCCGCAGAAAGTCCGTCAGAAAGTCCCTCAGAACCGTGAACCCACCTACACACGCACAACCGATTCCAATTGCTCTTCGATTGCTTCAGGGAAGAAAAAAAAAACAAAAACAAAACCCCAAACAACCGACTTCCTTCTTCAAGACACGATGCGTCTCGTCGTCCAAGACAACCTTTGTGGTTAAGCTACAAACCTTCACACCACTTATTTACCACCCCCTTTTGCCAGATCTACAAATACAAGTGCAGGTTCATAAACACATACGCAGCAAAGACAGCCGGTCGAAGGAAAGAAAAAACTTAGTGCTCATTAAAAATTATTGATGCGTTAAAAAAAATTGCTATATAAATATTTCGTGTGGCCGACAATGAAAACGAAAATGAAGGAACAGAAAAAAAATAAGTGCAACGACGGGTGACGTTGGTTGGGTCTCTGAGTGGAACTGAGCTAAGAAAAAAAAAACCAGAAAAATACACAAAAAACGCACATTGACTGTAAGTTTGCAGAACAACAACAATAATCAAAACAAAAAATAAAAAAGACTGGCCCCATGACTTACGACGTACGCCCGAAAGAAAGGAGGAAACTTCAGGTGCCGGGCTGTGATTGTGCATTTTTGGACGCAGAGCGCTCCAACTGTTAGCTGGAAAACGGTGGATTAAAAATGCACTTGCATCGCGCACACGGAGAAGGAAGTGATTGTCGAAAAAACGCGGGCACGCATCTCATTAGACTCGTTTCGTTGCAGCCGAGTTAAAGCTAGAGGTGCCCCAAAATTGCCGCCTGGTCTGGACGATTGTCGTGCTTCGGTTTGTTGTTGTTTTTCCCCTGGCACTGTCCGGCGTAATACGATCAGCGTGCGAAGTAAACATGCTACGATTCTGGGTCAGAAGCTAGAATGGTGTTCTTCGCGATAACTCACCCGGCCAGGTCCGGTAACTCACACAATACGCACCGGGCTAGGGATGTCCAATACGCCTCAACCGATGAACAGCTTAAACAAGCGCGTTTGACAGTCGAAGAAAGCGAAAGAACCTCGCTCGCAGTTCATCGATGAACCGTAAACTTTCTGGCATCGATCAGCAATTTTTTTTTTCAATCAAAATACATAAAAACACAAATGTCCAGCGGATTAACAGTTAAACAAAGTTTGAAGGGACCAACAAAAAAAAAACCTAAGAATTCCTGTGCGGCACGCGTTAAATGTGTAACGATTTCTAGCCAGTCAGGCCGAATTGGAAACTTCGGCAGAACATTTTTTTTTTCGTATTTTTGTGTTGTCTTGCCAATTTTTGAGGAAAACGCAGAATTCGCGCCTCTTTGGCGCAACCGGCTAACGGTTCATACATGGAAGGCGTAAATCCAGCGTAGAGCCATGTAATTTGAACGTTCGGATTGTGGTAACACTATACCCTTTCATTTGGCGATAGCACACCCCGAATTCGATTGTAGCTGAATTTGAGAAGTTTCGGTGTTCTGGAGAAATTGGAATATTAGATTTTTGATTTTGCTGCGATGAGCAAGAATTTGGCGTTGGTTTTGAAATTGAAGTGTTGTATTATATGCAAACGATCTAGCGCCTTTGATAAAGTTTTGTTTGATATTTGTATTTTTATAGCCCAAGTCTTTTGATTGTGGATTTTTTTCTATTTCCGTAGCCTGCAGCAGAATGAATTTAATCCTTTTTGCATATCATGGGGAAAATTGAACTAAAATTTTATCAGTTAAGAAACATGCTGCTGATCTTGAACTTTCTCTCACTTGTTAACACAATTCTTTCCTTGGAAACATGAGAATAGATTGGCAGGCAAATAGACGGTTTCCATAGCTGGTGATAGTTACTCACATTTATTTTGAATAGCTTAAAAATAACTCCTGAAATATGTGGAAAAGAAAGGTTACGATTGAAGTCGAAACAGTAATTTTATAATAAACTAGCTGACCCGGTGTGCTTTCCCGATCGGAAGAGATTCCTGTCCACCTCCTGGAAGATTAGAACGATCTCGAACAGTCATAGAAGCATTTCTCGTATACAAGAGAACTTCCATGGCAAACTTGCTTTCACTTTCTTGATTAGTTTTTGAGCTTAACAGCAAAATTTATATGATAAGTTTTTGAGCTACAAAACAAATATTTTTATGTAATCTCCCCAATGTAAGGCTGGTGGGGTCTTCAATAATATCAAACTTAAATTCAGAGCAACACTTTTCTTACTCAAATACTTTCTATTCAAAATTTAGCTTCTTTTGATTAGTGTTTAAGACAAGCAAAACAAAATAAAGGGAAGCCCGTCCCGCTTCTTATTCTTCCACTGGAAAAGAGAAGGGGTCTCCCGTCCCCCCTTCCAGGGAAAGGGAGGGGTCTCAAACCATAAAAGAAACCTTCCCTGGCCCCCAAAGCCTCTACCTGACAAATTTCACACAAATCAGTTCAGTAGTTTCCGAGAGATCTCCTCTATTTACTCACTTACTTTTTGGACGTGGCTGGCGCCATTATTGATCCTTTTTTGAAAGAACAGAATGATTTTATGCATGAGGAATGGGTTATCCTTAGTACTTTGCTTTCTAATGATGTACCAAAATTTATGGATTCGACTAATGGCGGAATACCAACCATTGGCGATGCTGATTTGTAATTTAAAACTATTACTTAAAAAAATACACAATACTTATGAAACATATTGTGTTTAATTACCTTAGAAGGTCATAGCAAGTCGAATGTAAAACTTAGCTAAACTAACATTGATATACAAAACGACAAGTGAGTCAGAAAATGCTTTAATTTACTATATCTAAAAAGTTAGTTGTGTGATTTTCAGGTATTAATTTAGTCCTCCAAACAAAGTCAACTATTATCAATAATGAAGGTTTCATGAAATTTATTTAAAAAAAACTCATAACATAAATTTTTCTATTCCTTTAATCTAACAAGACGCACATGCTTTTAATAGCCGATGTATTTTTATCGAACTGCTAAAAAGATTCGATAAAAATAGATAAATTGTTAAAAAGATTTTTGAATTTAGTTAAAATTTCAAGTCCAAGTCAAGCCAGCTTAAAAATGATACTCTTAATAAAAAAAGGATTCTTATCCTAGTCTTCTATATCGTAGCAAAATCCGGCTCTTCAAAAAAGAACCAAGAAGAAAGTCGGGACAAACACCTCAAATATTCTATTTTTTATCGAAACACGTCAGCAGTATTTAAGTTGTTTTCAAACTCTGAAATAAAAACAATTTGGATTAGACTTGCTTAAAAATTTAAGCAAAATTTGAATTTTCAGTGTTTTTTTTAATAATGTGAATTAATCCTGCAATATTTTAATTTTTTTACGGATTTTACGACGGCTGAAATAACTTTTTCTTTGCATTGTCGATATTTAAAAAAATAGCAGTAGTTATCAGTTTGAAATAAAAGATTAACATTACAGGTTAAAGAAAAACATCTCCTATTTTCATTGAGTAGAAACCTCTTGCAAAATTACAAATAACAATACAAACACAAAATTAATTTTATTCTTTTAGAATATTTGTGAGAAATATTTCAATATGCAATTTATGGATAGGTTCATCATTTGTTAAATTAACAAGAAGACTTTTTAACAAACTTTCCAGAATTTTATCCGGGAGTTATCCCGGTTAAGGCCGGATATTATGTAAACCAAGGGTGAATCCAACAGACAACTAAATATATGCTAACATGTTTCTGTTCATGTAAGAAATAAGCCCACAGGCGGATCCATGATGTAAAATTTCCAAAAAGGAAATCCATTTCTGCTGTCCGCTGGAAATTAGGATATTTCGGCGAAAACCTTGGTCATTCATGATCAAAAATGAAGAAAAAATTTAAGAAGATAGCAAAGAAAAACATTGAAAATTGTTTGAAATTATGAGTTTTGTTGAGCTTACTCACATGGCAATCTGGAATGCTAATTTTATGAACATAGGTATGAATATGGATATTGCTTAATTAATGTGAACTCTTTCCCAAATATAAATTTAAAAAAAAACTAAAATAAAAAAAAATTAAGTTTGCTTGAATTTGACCGATCGGCAGACTGAGCTTCTCTATCCACTTTTTATATCTATCACAATTTCAGTTCCAGATTTCAAATTCATATTGTAACTTTTCCAAATGATTGAATGAAAGTTTTTTTCCATACAATTTTGTGAAACTTCCATTTCTAAATTATCCTCTGTTAAGCTTTGTGTTTAGCATATCATTTTTTCAAATTGATTTCTTCATTTAAACATTCTCATATTTAGTTGAATTGCAAATATTATTGTGGGATTCTGTGTGGAATTATGGGAGAACTCGGAATCATTGATAAAGGTTTCGATTTCCTTAGGATTTTTATCTCATTTTTTTCTAATAACAACTTATTTGTTTTTTGAACGTTTAATATCTATTCTGAATTAATGTTCTCAAATGTTACTTCCACCACATTCAGCAGAACTATTTCATAAAAGTTCTTGAATTTACTTTTTGATCTCATGAGAATCTTATTCCCAGTTCAAAATTTTAATCGCACTGCATTTTTAAATTTTAATTTTTAACACTTAAACATTCTTGATTTCTACGATAAAATAAAAAAAAAATCTGTAATTAAGCTACACATTTTAGGCACCTCAATGGCAAAAAATGACATTAAACAAACAAACTTTCAATACAACATGAAAACATTTTTTTTGAGTTTAAATGGAAATGGAAAAAAAAACATTTATATTACGAATTAAAAACTTTAAATTCCAGCTTTTTTCTGATTGTAGCCTTGATTCCTTATTTTGTATTTGTATTCATTTTCTAATTTTTCTCAAATTCTGATTTAAAATCATAATTTTAATTTGCTACATTTTTTAATTTGCTACATTCTAAGGAAAATCTGTTTTTAGATTTAGAATTTTACTCTTGAATTCTTTAACACAAATATCTGTATAACCATGAAATTTGAATTCAAATATGTTGTTCTTTTTTTAATTTTGAATTCAAAACCGGAAATCTTAATGTTTTTTTCCTTATTCCGATTAGGAAAATCTTCATTCTGCTTCGATGATGCAGATACCAATTGATCAATGATTGAATGGAACACATTTAAAAATCTATCTTTAACTTTTTCTAATACAGAGAAGTTTAGTTGATATTATATAAATTGCCAATTGAGTTTTGCATTATCAGCTTCAATCAGAGTGTAATTTTTTTTAAGTTAAATAACTCCTCAGCAATGCGCACGATTAATAAATATTATTGTTTGAAAATACAGACCCCGTTCGTTATGTTATGTTATTCGATTTTTGCACATGCGCCAAAATTGAACGGCTTTTTGGAACGACCATATAGTTTTCACTAAAACAGGGCCAATCTAATATAATAAAGACAAACACCATAAAAACGTTTTTACGTTCTCAAATGTTCATAAAATAAAACAAAAAGAACAAAGAAATCCAGATAAATTATAAAGCAAATGACGAAAAACAAAAATAAATCAAAATTCTCACAAACAAAAAAAAGAATAGAAATGACAAAACATATCTATAAAAATGTAAATGGAGAATGACAAAAAATAACAAGTATGTTAAAAATAATTAACATTTCAAACTTAACAATAAAGTTCTAAATGTGTCTTAAAACACGATAAAAAATGACAAAAAAAGACTAAAAATTACCAAAAAAAATTATGAAAAATTGAGTAATTAATAATAACAATGGTTTATTTTTATAAATAGGCAAGCAAAAAGTTCTAGGAAAAAACCGTTGGATTATGGCAACATTATTTTTACTCTCAAAGAATTCTTAATCATAAGTCATTTCCTTTGAATATGTTTTCAGTTGATTTTTTTTTTCGTTACGCTACATTATTTTAAATGCGGCCTTTGTAATACTTTTTTAATTACTACTTCACTACATACTGTCTATGCTGTTGTAAAAAATGTGTTTTATTTCCATTTAAAGTATATTTCTTAAGTGAATAGTTTCAAGAAAAGATTAAAGGTGCCAGATTAGAGTAATCTGAAATTGATGTCTCAATTACGTTGCGGATCAAATTCGAAAATTTTCGTTTTTTTCGTTTGCGGAAATGCTCTTTTCAGAGGCATGGCTCAAATCTTATAAATTAACAATGAAACTCTTTTGTACAAAATTAAACACGACACTTCCGTTAACTCAAAAATACTTAGTTTGTGAAATTTTGTTTAGCGAGTTTTGAGATATAGAATGTCGAATTTTGTTGTTTCTCGGCTTGGATTTTTTCGCGATCCTTAATTTGTTGAGAAGAAGATGATAGAAAAATAGATAAGATCCAATTTTAATGGTCAAGAAAAAGGTGTAACGGAATCAATGCAATAATATGGTTAGTAGTGCATTTTCTAATATTTTTTCCCTTTTTGAAACTATGATACTTTAACTTAAACATTTTTAAGGATTTTTTTTTTGAAAATATTGATTTTTATCAAATACAAGCTCTGACCCGATGTGCTTTGCTACACCTTGTATAAAAGACATAAATTTAAATATTGATTTATATTTTTGTTTGTTAGCACACTATTTTAGTATTGAAATTTGAATATCCTTCTAAATTAACTCCTTGAAATGAAAGCTGCAACGAGAGTTTCGAATAGCAATACAAATGAAAGAATTTCGATTTTTTTTTATTTGTTTTTGCTCTCAAAACCTGATCTTTTTTTCAAGAATTATTTCATATCACAAATGAACAACCTGTATTTATTTAGTCATAAGTTCCCAAATTCTGACAAAATAAATATTTCACTTGTATTAAATAATTCTCCCATGCCAAACTTGATTCCATTTGCTTGATCAGTTTCCAAGTCATCTATACAAAAAAATTGGAAGTCCCTCTGTTAACAATTTCGAAAACATTTCTCGTACCCAAA